>NC_136261.1:363573417-363590917 GCF_964187855.1 Myxine glutinosa | reverse complement strand
GTGAGGAGCTCAGGTGTGCCAAGGAAGGACTTCGCACGACGGAGGATGCCCAGTCGGCGACTGGCTTTGGAGGCCAGATTTGAAATGTGGTTTTCCCAGGAAAGATCATGGCAGATAGTGAGACCCAAAAGCTTGAGTGACAGAACTTCTTGGAGAGGATTATTCAGAAAGTGGATGGGAGGGTTGTCCAGTCGGTCTTTTCGGAGAGACATCATAAGAGTGTGAGATTTGTCAGGATTGAAAGACATGTTCCACTTGTTTGCCCAGTCTGTGATTTTGTCCAGGTCTGCAGAGAGTGAGGAGGCAGCAGACTGCCGATCTGAGGGATGAAGAATGGAGCTACAGAGAGTGGAGTCATCAGCAAAGAGATACAGAGGATTTTCAAGAGAGTCAGAGAGATCATTGATGAAGACCAGAAAAAGCACAGGGCCCAGAACATTGCTTTGTGGAACTCCAGCCTGAACAGGAAGAGGAGATGAGAGAAACCCATTCAGGGCCACACGTTGACTACGACTAGAGAGGAAGTCTGCCAGCCATGCGTGGAGATTTCCATGGATACCAAAAGAGGAGAGTTTGGTGAGCAGAGCAGGGTGCCAGACCGTATCGAAGGCACGTGATATGTCAAGGGAGACTGCTCTAATTTCCTGTTTGGCATTGAGGACCTCCATCCATTGTTGAGAAAGCAGAAGCAGCATGTCCAGAGTAGAGTGTCCAGGTCTGAAACCAAATTGATGATCAGAGATCAAGCCATTGGAGAAGAGGAAAGATTTCATATCTGAAGCAATGATGGATTCCATGACTTTGCTGATAATTGGGAGAAGGCTGATTGGTCTGTAGTTGCTGGGATCTGTTTTTGCACCTTTTTTGTGCAAAGCGGTGATGTTGGCAGATTTCCAAGCAGATGGAAGATGACCTTGAGCAAAAGAGAGGGTGAAGAGAACAGAGAGAGGGAGTGAAAGAGCGGAAGAACAGAATTTTAGGACCCGTGGGCTGATGCCGCCAGGTCCAGTTGCAGAATCCGAGTCGAGGGTTGACAGAAACTTTTCCACCTTGTCAGGAGGAAAGGACACAGAGTCCAGGAGCAGCTGGGTACGACTGGGTACGGTGGGTACAGAGAGGGATGGGTTTGGGACACAAGATTTAGAGGCAAACACAGAGTTGAGGCATTCAGCTTTTTCACGTGCGAAGTCAGCCGTGTGGCCATTTGAGGTGAGGGAGGGGATGGAGGGGGAACAAACACCAGAAACAGATTTGACCAGACGCCACCAGGATTTGGAAGGGGGAGACAGATAAGAGAGTTCGGTCCTGAGAACGGAGAGATATTTTTTCCTGGCTCTCCTGAGGGTGGACACACACTTGTTTCGGGCTTTGTGAAAGGAAATGAGATTTCCTTCCGTTGGATTTGCTTTCCAGGAGACGAAAGCAAGTTGTTTCTGGGCAATAGCCTCACCACAAGATTCCGTGTACCATGGACGGGAGGAAGGGTATGACAATAGAAGACGAGATGGGATTGCTTTAACGTCATAGTTTGAGCTTTAAAACGTCATAACTTTGAAACCATGTGTCGGATGACGTCTATGCGAATACGCATGCCAAGGTTGGGCTCGAGCCGTTCAGCCGTTGCAGAGAAAAAGGGTTTTTTGTGTTTTTTCACGAAAAACAAGGTGGCGCCCGAACCATGTGACGTATGACTTCGAAAAATTTTGCATTCTGAGTTTTTTTTAACGAAGCATCTGGGAAAAAAATCCCATTTTCGGGGGAGAAAATTTTTAGTTTGACGATTTCTAACCTCTTAACGTTAGCATTTTTAATATACTCGATACACATGTCTTTTGTTCCCATTGAAGAGTTCTTTAGAATGAGCCATTCCTCAAATTTTTCCATTGAGCCGTTTCGGAGATAGAGGGGAAAAGTTGAATTTGTTGTACAAGATGGCGCCCACACCACGTGACCTATCACGTCATAATTAGCACTAAAAAATTCTAGGAGCCGAGACGATCATTTGATGAAAATTTCCTGTCAATCTGACCAGCGGTTGCTGAGAACATTAATTATGAAGTTTTCGGAGGTGCAAAATAGGGCGGAAGAATAATAATAATAATAATAATAATAATAATAAGAAAAACTCTAGCAGTAATAATAGGTTACTCTCCATTTCATGGAGAGTAAACCTAATAATAATAATAAGAAAAACTCTAGCAGTAATAATAGGTTACTCTCCATTTCATGGAGAGTAAACCTAATAATAATAATAATAAGAAAAACTCTAGCAGTAATAATAGGTTACTCTCCATTTCATGGAGAGTAAACCTAATAAGAAAAACTCTAGCAGTAACAATAGGTTTCCTCTCCATTTCATGGAGAGTAAACCTAATAATTCAACCTAAATCTTCAACCTAAATTGCTCAGAAAAATGTAATCACAAACACTACAAATAAATTTGTGCCAAATAATTTTTGTGTTATGATTGGTGTAAATAATGACAACACAGCAATTCATGTGCAGTCATTATCCTCAGCTAAAACAAGCCCGTTCCTCTCTAACGATGCGCTGAAAGCACTATGTATAGAAGCGCACACGCTGAATGCACTATATATATATTGTTACGTGCTCCTCCCCAAACCCCGGTCACGGTGTACCTCCGAGCCCCGAGAGGAGTCACGGCAGAAAGATGTGTTATTCTGTATGTCAAAGATCAATGGTGAAACACCAATTGTTACCAACAAACAAGTATTGTATTAAGATCACACAAGAATAACAGTACAACAACAATAGTAATCAATTGTACAACCAATATATATTTCCTATGATGGTACCATCAGGTTCATACAATATAACTCACTGTGATCCAAGTGAGTGAAAAGAAGAACATTCCCAATGTCTCTATTCCGGCCTCAAGCCAAAGTCGATCCGCTCCAGTGATCGTCAGAACGATGTCTAATCGAGACCAGAATCCCGTTCGGTTGAGTGACGGTCACGCTGCCAAAGATGCGTAAAGGTGCCCTCCAGGCGACTGGGAAATCACACCTTTGGGTATGGACGTTCCACGGCTCCCAATCGGCGAACCGCAGATTTCCCACTCAAAAGCCACGTTACACACACACACACACACCAGATTAACGTCTGAATGCGGTGAAAATGGATGAAGCGAGGTGAAAAACCTTGAGCGAAGCGCAAATCCTGCGTGAAGTAAAAATGGCCGACGGCCCGTTCTCGTGGCGTAACGGCACTTCGATGATTCTCTTCAGAATCGACCGCAAAACCTGTCACGCAGGTTTATCTGTCACAGTGATAACAACTCTGTCGCAGGAATCCCTTTCCCAGGAAACCCAAAGTTCACACGTGACCCTCGTTCGCCAACGTTCGCTCAGGACCTTGAAGCAGCTCGGCTTCTTGTCCGTCTCACTCGCTCCGCCTTCTCTTCCTCCTCCTCCTCCTCCTCCTCCTCTTCCTCTTCCTCTTCCTCTTCGTCGTCGTCCGGTTCCAGTTTCATTTAAAACGTTAACTTTTTTCCCTTTTGAAAATAGTAATCTCTATTTCCCCTTAAACGACAACAATAATAGTACATGCAACCAAAAATGTTTACAGTGGATGTAAAAATGTTTACTTTATAAAACCACAACAACGGAAGTGACGAATCCGTAACAATATATATATTCGATTCCCGACATATATATATATATGTATATATATATATATATATATATATATATATATATATATATATATATATATATATATATATATATATATATATATATATATATATATATATATATATATATATATGTCGGGAATCGAACCAGGATCCACAACTAGAATTCAAGGAATCGAAGAGTAACAGGCGTTTATTCGAAAAACCATAACACAGCTGTGGAGAATGATGGGAATATACAGCTCAATCGAACAGCATAAGTCCCTGACCCTCTGAAAATGGCTTGGTAAAGACAGTCCTTATATACATTTCAAAACAGATAAAGATCTCCGCTAAACCTGCACATTCAGCGCTTTGGGTCAGAATGGGCTAACAGACCCTACCGTGGTCCTATTCTGGGGGAGTGCTGAGCTAATGGGAAAATGTGGGAGCGAGGCATTGAGACATTCCCAAGACCTTATCTTCTCATGCAGATGTAAACCAGACATTCTTTCGAGGGCAGAGGGTTGTGAAAGATGTGTTTTCACAAGGGAGTTTAACAGAGCAAGCAGTTTCTACATTCCTCGCCACAAGTTTGGTTGTAAAGCATATTTGTCAAAGCCATGTGAAGTGTAAAGCTTAATTCCAACATATAGTGGTAAAGCGAACATTATTAAAAATACAAACGTTGATTATATAAGTCAAAAGGTCATAATAAAAGCATGTTTCCGACATCACCACAATTTTGTCTCGTAGAGGCAACGTATCTAAAGAGACAACTTGCCACATCGGGCTTTATTCGCAAGCAAAAGAGAATAGTGTTGTATGTGTGTCCTCCCAAGGGCATGCCACACGCTCATAGCGCCATGCATGCACACTTGAAAGGTATGTCGCGATCGCGCGTGTTTCAGAACATGAAAGTCCATTAACGTTTCAGATCCGCAACGAAGGCGTCTGGTCCGAATGAGGATGTGCTCCACACCTCCCCTGCAGAACTGGCTCCCCCCACTCTCGCACAAACGCAGTCCTTGCAGATCTTCGAGGTTAATCGAGGTCCATGTTCATGAGAGCCCGTACATGCTGATCTGGGGAATACACAATGTCATCAATATCTTGTGTCATCTGCTCCTGGTCAGAGTACGGAGCATTACAATTCAAAGTAAAGAGAGAAACTTCCTTTGTGTCAAAGTCATCCATGGACGCATACTCGGCATTGGGATCCAGAGTATCAGGTCCTTCGATAGCCAGACCCAGCGTCGCAATCAGATCCAGAGTCGGATCGATCGGGGTTGTGCAGCTGTGAGCTTGTAATACATAAGAAGCATTAGCCAATTCCCGCAGGGGATTTACAACAAAATCATCACAATCTTTAGCAGCAAAATCATCACAATCTTCAGAAGCGACGAACACATCAGCATCGCCCAGGAGCTCGTTCAGGTCGACGGCCCAGGACCCGTTCGAATCGGCGGCCAAGACCATGGTCTTTGCCGGCGGTTTTTTCATCGTCCATCCTGAAAAGTACTTTCTCATGCACAAGAGTACTAAAGCTTTCATTAGTGCCCCCCAAATCACTACCCCGATTATCACCGCCAGTGCGGTCAACAACCACTTTACTATCGTGCCTGTCCATCCTGAAAACCAATTGGTTAGCCAATCAACGTTCAAATAATTTTCTCGCACTATTCGATCAACAGTCAATGCGTGGCTAGTCTTTCTCAATCTTACTATTGCGGCTGACACCCCTTCGGATGGATCTGGTATGTATGTGCAACATTTTCCTTCTACTACCCCGCATACCCCTCCCTTCTCTGCCAAAAGCATGTCCAAAGCCATCCGGTTCTGCATTACCATTGTGCGCATATGAACTACTGTGTCCAATAATTCATCATGGGCTGTGGCGGTGTCGTTAGCCACCTTTTTCAAAGCTAGTGCTAACTTATCTATCCGAAAGCTATTCATAACTGTGCCTGCTCCTGGGAAAAAGAAACCCATCACCTTTTTCCATCCTGCTCCGTGTAGTTTTGTGGTTCCATCTTCGTTCCACACTGCCCTCTTATGTCGCGTATTCAGAGACTTTGAATCTAAATCGTCCAGTATCTCGATGTCGGGAAGAACCGAGCCAAGATAACATGTGCCACCCCAATTATTTGGTAAATAGGGGTATGCCTTATCGTCGCATATAAACATTGTCCCATGGGGTGGGACCAGGTGGGTGGATAAACACTGGATTCCCGTTGTTATTCCATTGACCCTACTAACCCCCCTAGAAAATGATATAGCCATTATATTGTGGTTGTGTTTATCTTGCAGTACTATTCGTAGTGTAATCCCGGTGCTCCCCTTTTCCAACTTCCCGGGGAGAGTGTAGGCACATTCTGATTTCCCCATAAGCAGGTGGCCGGAGCACTGGGGGCAGACCATCACTTTCTGTGGTTTGATCCAGACGGGGGCTGGCCTCTCGGCCACATGGGCAATCATGGAAGGGCGATAATTAAACTGCCGATTCAACTCTTATCGTTGCCAACCCCCTCTCTTTCCAGAGTGGTGACTAAACATGGGGAATTGATAGGCTGTGAGCAAAGATCGTTAAGGGACAAGGGTAGCACTATCATTTGTATCCCAGTGGTGCTGGTATGGGGGAAGTGCATGCATGACCAGCACTGAGTCCTATTCTGGATGGCCGCCACCTCTCTTGCTACCCTCCAATATGTGTTTGCATCTTTTACCGGGGCCTTGTCCTGGGGGTGCGGTGTGAGTACGTATTCCATGGTCGCGATATCGCCATACTTAAAAAGCCATGTCGTCCATGCTTGACATCGAATCCTCATCGTCGTGCCTTTCTCTAGGTGTGTGCGTGTCTGTAGTTTAAAATCAGGTGTCCCCCACATGTACCCTGGTTGGACCTCTTCTCTGGTGCGGACTCGGCCCCACCCAAGGGACACGAGTTGCTTCCACAGTACCTGGTCCCATATATTTCCATCCAACACCGTCCAACTCACGCCTATCCAATTTTTGTGCAGTTTTTCCTCAAAACATGGTAATGATATCTCCTGTCCCAATGTCACGGTGAGGTTTTGTGTGTCCCACTCATGATCTGTGCCCCACCTTACCGCCCTACCAATAGATGCTGCCGCTATCAGTAGTATTACACCTGTGACTGAAAACATCATTACTGTGGTGTTTTGTCTGGTGCTTGGATAGCCACCTTACAGTGCGTGGCGTGGATCCAGGAGGGCTTACCCTCGCAAAAGACAGCGGTTGGTGTAGTCAGCAATACCTGGAATGGTCCCGCCCACCTTGGTTCCAGGGCGTTCTTGCGGGTGAAGTGCTTCACGAGCACGCGGTCTCTGGCTTGGAAGGTGTGGATGGCCATGCTTCTATTGGTTCAGGCATAATCTCTTGGATCAATCAATTGCACAAAATTGTTGCATCCAACAGAAACCATTATTCCACTGGTTATTTTTAACAAACCCATTTTCCAAATCCACTTTTTCAATTTTCATTTCAATTTCAATTCAATCCAATTTTCTCTAATCCCTCTCTCAGCATCTCATGCACCTGTTCCCTACACCTGTTCCCTGCACCTGTTTCAGCCTCTGGCCCAATATCCCTGGCCCAATAGTTGCCCAATATCTACTATGAATCCCAATATCCCAATATCTACATTTAAATTCTTTCAACGAGAATTTCAACTAGAATTACTACTAGAACAAGAAGAATTACTTCAACAATCCAACAAACCACCATTAACCTCCCCTTTTTATTTATTTATTTTTTTGTAAATAAAAAAAAAATAACCTGGTCTGTTTATTGAAAATACAAATAGTTCTCATATGTCTTAATGTCTGGTGTTTCTCACCCACTGTGACTCACTCTCGTCAATTCTCACTGTTTGAGTGCAGGTGTCCTGTTTTACTCCTTCCTCTGTTGGTGTGTCTGGAGATGCCCTCTGTTGACAATGGGACAATGATGTTGTCAACAACCAGGCCACAACATAAAACAGAGATCTGCAACATCCTGGCCGATTAACATGTCCACACTCGCCACCCGACGTTCTTCTACAATGACATTGTACACGGCACCACAACATCGATTCCTTCCCCGCTGCCATTCCATTCTCAACCACATTTCCAGCGAAGATCACATCACTATATTTCACACCTTACCTCCCTGGAACAGCTGGTGGTCCTCCGAGAGATGCATTCCGATGTTAAATCACTTCAGCACCTGAGCACTCAATTGGCCCTCCATGGAATCGCACCATGGACTTACAATCAGACAGACAGACAACAGAGGCGAACCACAAGCCCCAGAACCCAACCAGACTCGAACTCACTTCCAAAGGACACCACTTCTCCAGACTGGTGCAGTCTAATCCACAGTCTCTATATGCCAGCTCATTTATTAAACGAAATGCAAACAAAAGTCGTTTGCCAACAAAGGGCAAATTCTGCCAACCTCATGCAGAAATCAGCACCCCACCTCTCCAATTACCTTCTGACATTGGAAGGGATCCAATGTGATGACCTCGTCTTCCTTTCAACTCGGAGCACACTGACGTCATCTTACATTTCCCCCGCCCCATATGCACTGGACTATAGGAATTAAGATCATATTCTATCCTACTTGTCAACCCACAGCAATATTAGCAATTAGATAATCATTTTAGGAAATACAGAAAAATTAATGCAGCAAAAATCAGCGCAACTGAAAAATTGATATCCAAAATCAACATAAAACCAGGCAGTTTCTCACCAGCCCAGCTACCGTCCTTGTTTGCTCTCCCTCCGTGAAACCTGCAAACCAACCTTTATCTGGAGCCTCACAAAGCATTCCTTGGATTCCCTCCAAAAGTCGGGCATATTTATTGCATTCCACGCAAACTGCAACCTTCAACCACACGAGGTGCCAGCCACACCTCAACCACGCCGACAGTGCAGCCACCCAGACCCCTGGCAACACGTCCCAACTTTAACACAAGGCCTCCACCACGAACAACACCGTCAGGTTGTGGTTAACATCTCACACCAAACCACCTTCCAGTGGAACATTCACCCCAGACCACCACAACTCACCGCAGGTGCACCCGAGCTCCGCGGCACACCCGCAACCCCCCTCCGCCCCCCCCCACCCCCCAAATCAGTGTTTCAGAAACATGACTCAATGGACGGCCAGAAAGCCAGGCAGACACAGGGACACACACACAGGGACAGACACAGGGGTGAGACAGGTGCTGACACCTGCTTCCTGCTTCCACCAGCTGACACAGGTAAATTCCAGACATACATCTTCATCTTACAAATACAACAATTGCTTGATCAACCTCAGCCCATCTTGACTCTCCAAGAGCTCCGTATCCAGACAGATAGACAGACAATCAGAGAGGTTCCACATTACAAATGCAAACATTTGATGAACCAAAATAACAACCGCTAACACCAAATTTGCCCAGGAATTCCGGCTACCACAAGCCACCTCTATCTTCAATTGAAATGCGGAACACTTGCTCTCATCTCACCACTTCACAGCCTTTCTTGGGAGGCATGCTCCACCATGCAGCTCCACCTCTACCTAGTGCACACCTCCTGCACTGAAGAACCAGCATATGTCATTGACACGGTGCAAGCCACAACCATACCGACAGTTGAATACCACAACCATACCGACAGAAAACCATACCGGAAGGTTTTTATCCCTCGGATGGACGTTAAATTCACATTTCCAAATCTTGTTAATTATAATTAATCATTGTGCTCTAAGAATCCGCACATTATATAAATCCTAGTTTAGCTTCCCAAGCCACTCAAAATGTCATCAATGTGCACACATTATATATGCGCATTTCCCACCGGCTAGACGGAATCATTCTCTTGCCTCGCGATTCCCCATGGCTCATGCCTCATCATGGGGGATCTGCCTGCACGTCCGCACTCCGCGTTACCACGCGGCTGGCTCCCAAAACAATCTTTCTCCTCACCGAACTCTCTCTTTCGTTCACAAATTATGTACGCAATTTTAGCCTGCCAAGCGAACAGTTAATTTTTTCCACCCGTTCACCCGCGCCCACAGTATTCAAGCCCCTGCAGGTCGCTTCCCGCATGGTCATGTGACTAACAAGAGTCTTATAAAGAATTTCAAAATGAACAATGGACTCAATTTAACCCGGCGGAAACACCAAGAATCCACAACTTCAAGACCGCAGCCAATTAGCAGCGGCACCCGACCAATCCATCCAACAACAACCACAACGACAACCGCTCCCAAACCGAGGGCCCCCCTACAGCGCACGCATGACTCGAAACTCGCTTGGCTCCAGCCCGAATGCGCAATAACTCAATTCCCAAACTTCACGCACCTTCCACGGAGCCGCACGGCAGGAACCACAGGCTCGTTTTAACGACAGTTAAATTTAACAAACACCACCAGGACCCTCGGATAGACGCTAAAATCGGCATACCCGGCATGGATTCCCGCACGTCAAGCAGCCAATCACAATCATTCGAAGCACACACAGTGGTGTTGCACATCAAGAGTGCATTACTTGCACACCCACTCGCCTACTCGCACACCTGATCAAAATCCACATTCATTCATGTTCCTCTCACACCATTCAAAGGAAAGGGGATTTGAGGGGTGAAAAGGTCTTGGTAATTGGGGTGAAAAGGTGGGGTCGTCTTGGTAAGGATAAGGTCTTGGTAATTGGGGTGAAAAGGGTGGTGGGTGTAAAGGGCAGGGGCACACTGCAAAAAATTGCACCCAAAACTGCACCCAAAATTGTTTGAAAAAAAAAAAAATTTTCAACTTACATCTTCAACTTCAATTGTTTTCTAAAATGTAATATCACATATATTACAAAGATACTTGTGCAAAATAATTGTTTGTATTATGATTGGTGCAAACCATGGTAAAACAGCAACTCAGGTACAGTCATCTATCAATATATCTACATATCTGAGCAGTGTCTGTGTTGTCACTGAACTACTCCCTCAAACTTTTGTTTCTGTGGTGGTGAAGTGTTTTTAATAACGAGGCTGTGAGGTGTTTTCATTTATGTGGTAGTGAGATGTTTTCAATTATGTGGTGGTGAGATGTTTTGAATCACGTGGTGTGATGTTTTGAATTATGTGGTGGTGAGGTGTTTTAAATTACGTGGTGGTGAGGTGTTTTGAATTATGTGGTGATGAGATGTTTTGAATTACGTGGTGGTGAGATGTTTTGACTTACGTGATGGTGAGATGTTTTGAATTACGTGGTGGTGAGATGTTTTGAATTAGGTGGTGGTGAGTTGTTTTGAATTACGTACGTGGTGCTGAGGTGTTTTTAATTATGTGGTGGTGAGGTGTAATTGTCCCAAACTTCCAGTCTGCACCTACCCCTCCCGTATCTATGTGCTGAGGGGTTCTTTAAAAAAATAAATAATAATAATTCAACCTAAATCTTCAACCTAAATTGCTCATAAAAATGTAATATCACAAACACTACAAATAAATTTGTGCAAAATAATTTTTGTATTATGATTGGTGTAAATCATGACAACACAGCAATTCAGGTGCAGTCGTTATCCTCGGCTAAAACAAGCCCGTTCCACTGCAGCGATGCGCTGAAAGCACTATGTGTAGAAGCGCACATGCTGAATGCACACTGAATGCACTATATATATATATATATATATATATATATATATATATACGTATACAGTATATATATATATACTAGCGGGGTCACCCGTGGGAATCCCACGGGCATGGATGTGTGTGACATTTCGACATATTGAGTTAGATGCTGCACCTGCACATTCAGTTATATAAAATGGTTACTGGCAATTGATCACATCCACAAATGATGTAATCCACACAATTTATGTACTTTACATAACGTTAATAGGAATACATGCCCGTGTAGATGGGAAATACAGTTTGTTTGAAATAAATCACAAATATCAGAAGAAAGTTTTTAAAATTTAGAACTATTCTCACTCAGAGTTAAACATCACTGTAATATTATGCGGTTGCTTTAACGTTTTCGGTGAATTATATGTCATTCCCATCTACACGGGCATGTATTCCTATTAACGTTATGTAAAGTACATAAATTGTGTGGATTACATCATTTGTGGATGTGCTCAATTGCCAGTAACCATTTTATATAACTGAATGTGCAGACGCAGCATCTAACTCAATATGTCGAAATGCCACACACATCCATGCCCGTGGCATTCCCACCCATGGGAATCCCACGGGCATGGATGTGTGTGACGAATTTTAAATATATGTCGACTGTTATTTTAGGCGGTGTATTTTCGTTTATCATCATGGGATTTATCCCATCATCCCATCATGGGATAAACGTTTATCCCATCATGGGATAAACGAAAATACACCGCCTAAAATAACAGTCGACATATATTTAAAATTCGTCACACACATCCATGCCCGTGGGATTCCCACGGGTGGGAATCCTACGGGCATGGATGTGTGTGACATTTCGACATATTGAGTTAGATGCTGCGCCTTTAAAAAAATTAAAAAAAAAAAATATATATCTGCATTTTCCTCTCCAATACCTCCTCACACTTTACACACACACCGGCCCATGTTTACATATACACACACACACACACACACATATACACCCACACACATATACACATACACACACACGTACATCGACACACACACACACACACACACACACACACATATACACACACACACACACACACACACACACACACACACACACACACACACACACACACACACACACACACACACACACACGTACAGACAGATATACACATATGCACATATGTATACACATATGTATCCACATATACACATATATGCACATTATACACATATATACATCTACACACACACACACACACACACACACACACACACACATACACATACACATACACATACACATACACATACACATACACATACACAAAAACAGACACACACACACGTACAGACACATATACACACATACACACACACACACAGACATATATATATATATATACACACACAACAACAACATGCATTTTAAGGCCATTTTCCCTGCTAGAACGGGGGTTAGCCTACATACACATACACAGCTATTACACACACATACACACACACACACACACACGTACACACACACACGTACACATGTCCCACACGTATATATCCCACATCCCACATGTATATACATGTTTAAAGTGTACGTGCCCTTCCCCCCTCCCCCGCCCGACAACGCTGGGTACTTCTGCTGGTAACTAATAAAATAAAAACGAAGAAATATCTCTCGGTTTCATGAAACTCAGTGGAATTGGATGAAATTCGCTCGGTGAATTCACTCGGTGTATTCGGTTCGGCTCGGTTCACTCGGTTTAAAGAAAAAGCGATAATGTCGACATGTTGCTGTCTGTGTCATGTTGGGCGGTGTATGATACTTGTTGGCTGTTGGGCGGTGTATGATACTTGTTGGCTGTTGGGCGGTGTTGGGCGGTGATATGGTGTATTTTTAAAAATATATCTCTGCATTTTCCCGCGTTGCTGACACCGAGTCGTTCTTCATCGACTGTGTCATTCATTTTGGAAATGGAAGTTTCCACGCAACGCATGAATTGTCACGAGTCAAGAGGAAGTGTCTCGTCATCATCAAATGACAAATATATTACATTGTGAAAATTAAAGATTTCAAATAAACCTATTTAAAGTGTATGCGCAAATAACTAATAAATAAAGAAACGAAGAAATATCTCTCGGTAATTTCCTGAACCATATTTTACTTCCGGCTAATAATGTTGAATGAAATAAAAACGAAGAAATATATGTCGTTTTGTGACGACTGTCATCAAAAGTAAACGGTGAATTCACTCGGTTTATTCGATTCGGCTCGGTTCACTCGGTTTAAAGAAAAAGCGATAATTTCGACATGTTGCCGTCTGTCATGATACATCTTGGGCGGTGTATGATACATATTGGGCGGTTGTTGGCGGTTGGGCGGTGGGCGTGCCCGCCCGTGCCCGCCCGTCGTCATCAAGGGCGGAGCCCGAGGGTCGCGCGACCAACCAGGGCCGAGGTGAGGACCCCGATGGGCGTGTCCAAAAGGCCGGCGGCTTAATCGCCGGAGGCGTTATAAAGGCGCGCACGCAGGAAGCAAGTGAGTTGGTCGTCAGTGGAGGAGTCAGTCAGTGGAGTCGGTGGTCAGTTGGTTGCGTTGGTTGTGGTGAGGAGTCGGTGGTGGTGGTCAGTTGGTTGCGTTGGTTGCGGTGAGGAGTCGGTGGTAAAGAGTGAGTGGACCAAGAACGAGTTGAGGGTTTGGACCAGACGAGTCGGACAAGGCCTGGCAAAGCACGCGACGTCCACAGCAGCCACAACAGCAGCTTGGGGGCCTGAACGGCGGTTTGGAGCAGGGCCGTAAAGGAACGGCGGCTGCTAAACGCGCCGGTTGTGCTGCAGGACCCCCTTGGACCTTCCTCTCCCTCCAGCCATCCACCTCCTGCCATTCCATCCTTCTTGTGTACGTGAGTTTGTTCTGTTTGTTCTGTCCGGGGTTAATTAAGTCTGTATAAGCTAGTATTTTCCCTGTGTCACCTGCGTCTTATGTGCTTGTAAATAAACGTGACTGCTTTCTTTTTGCTTATGTGTGTAAATAGTCAATAAATTCAGTAGTATTTCCAAACCTTTCTTTGCCTTCGTTTTCCTCTTTGCATTCGTCGTTTCAGTCTTTTCCCTCATTGAGCAGCCGCGGTGCGATCTGGTCAACGTCGGGTGGAATCGGGTTCTAATCGGGGAGTAACTGTTCGGACGCGGTAATACCAACCGCTCGGTAAAATAACATCTAAAACCGCGTCTGTAACAATTGGTCTGTAACCGCGTCTGTAACAAATATGGTGTATTTTAAAAAACTAGGGCATGCCCGTACGTGGGTGCCCGTTCCTTGCCAAAAAAAAAAAAAAACGCTACCCGTACGCTCTACCCCGCCCGTACGCCCGTACGCCCGTAAACAAAAAAAACAACGCTCTTCGCTTCCGCCCTTCGCTCTGACTGAATTGGGAGAAACTAGGGCATGCCCGTACTATATATATGCCCGTACTATATATCTATCTAAAATTATATCCCCCCCCTCTATTTACATGAAATGGTTTGGTCCATTCGCAACGCCAAAGCGAACGGCGAACGGCTTGCGAGTACAGTGACAATCCCCCCCCTCTATTTACATGAAATGGTTTCGTCCATTCGCAACGACCACAGAACCCCCCCCTCTATTTACATGGAATGGTTTGGTCCATTCGCAACGCCGGCACACGCGATCGTTCGCTGCTCTCTGATTGGTTGAATCGTTTTTTGGACATAGCTCGGTAAGTAATTGTCCGATTAATATGAAACCTTGAAAAGGCACATCCTCGGGTCCCCAGCAATATACCTGGCAAGTTAAAAGTATATCGGACCCGTGGTTGTCGAGAAACAGCGGTCACAGACAAACAAACGTACAGACAGAGATTACTGGAATTATAGATAGATAATGCGCATAAGAAATCGAGAAATTATTATTTTCTCCGGAAGAAATCGAATTACGAACCGTAATGGCGCACTGCGCTCGGCTCGGCTCGCTCTCACATCGGCCACGCCTACGCAACAACGCGTTCTGTGATTGGCTGCCGGAAGTGCAGTCTTCACTGTCCGGAAGGTCGCATATCGCAGTTACGATGAATCGCAAATTAGTTTTAATTAGTTTTAAAACATAGTTGAACGCCAACATAGTTTGCCAACGTGAAATAAATGAATACGCTCTCAAATGTGCCGTCCGAGGCAGAGTCTGTTCGCCACGTTCGGCACACGTGATAGCTCGCTGCTCTCTGATTGGTTGAATCGTTTTTTGGACATAGCTCGGTAACTACTTCTCCGATTAATATGAAACCTTGAAAAGGCACATCCTCGGGTCCCCAGCAATATACCTGGCAAGTTTCAAGTATATCGGACCGGTAGTTGTCGAGAAACAGCGGTCACAGACAAACAGACATACATACATACATACATACATACATACATACATACATACATACATACATACATACATACATACATACATACACACAGAGATTACTGGAATTATAGATAGATATATCTCTGCATTTTCCCGCGTTGCTGACACCGAGTCCAAAACCATGGATAAAAATGAAATCAGATGGTGAGTTAGATTGGAGATAAAGGCGTGAGAGAGACTCAATGGCCATGAAGTTACAGCAGGCCTTTGAGAATTCATTTCGTTCTATAAACGGCAACTTTCATCGGATTTTCTTCCCTTTTTTTTTCAACCGAGTCTAAAACTATGTTAGCGACTGTGAAAAATGAAATGATATGTCGAATTGATTTGAAATAAAACTGGGAGAGAGAGCAAGACACCACGGGCCTACAAAACAGGCCTCAAAGCTATGCGAGTTAATAAAATGGTGGATATTTG
The DNA here is from genome assembly GCF_964187855.1 of Myxine glutinosa. Lineage (NCBI taxonomy): Eukaryota > Metazoa > Chordata > Myxini > Myxiniformes > Myxinidae > Myxine > Myxine glutinosa. Next base: position 363,574,821 of record NC_136261.1, on the reverse strand, counting down.
TTTATATGAAGCGAAGCCTCTCCCAGAATGGGTGGAGCTACTTTGCAAACCGAGTAAGCACACCCCGGACAGACGCCCTAACAGACACAGACAGAATCATCTACGGCTATTATAATATATTCCCCCTCCCCCCTCCCACCCCTCCCCATCCCTCACCCTCCCATCCCCTCCCTCCTCCCTCCCCCCTCCCCTCCCCGGCCCCTCCCCCCTGGCCCCTCCCCCCTGGCCCCTCCCCTCCCTCCTCCCTCCCCCTCCCCTCCCCCACCTATATATATATATATATATATATATATATATATATACATACATATATACTAGCAGAAGTACCTGGCATTGCCGGGCAGGGGAGGGGAGGGGAGGGGCAGGGGAGGGGAGGGGAGGGGAGGGGAACGGGGGGGGGGGGGAGGGGAGGGGAGTGGAACGGGGGAGGGGAGGGGAGTGGAACGGGGAGGGAGGGGAGTGGACGGGAGGGGAGGGGAGTGGAACGGGGGGGGGGAGGGGAGGGGAGTGGAACGGGGGGGAGGGGAGGGGAGTGGAACGGGGGGGGAGGGAGGGGAACGGGGGGGAGGGGAGAAGAGTGGGGGGGGAGGGGGAGGGGAGGAGGGAGGGGATGGGAGGGTGAGGGATGGGAGGGAGGGGGTAGGGGGGAGGGGGGGAGGGGGTAGGGGGTAGGGGGGACGAAGGGGGAGGGAAGGGGATGGCCAGTCAACAACGACGTTGCAGTTCTCATGGTCGGAGAGCAGCACAACAATCGGACATAGTCCTGCATATTCGCAAACAGCACGAAGCGGATTTTGGAAGCTCACTCGGACAAAAGCCTCGCACAAATTACACCGTGAAGGCCCAATGGTCATGTCTATGCCACAAATCACGGGCGCACTGAATTGAAAATATATAGAACGCTCATACTCCGTGAAAAGTGAAGCCGCCGTTGTCGCCATCTTGGTCAGCATGACTCGACCAACTCGCTTCGCGGATCTCGTTTTGTGCGGCAAAACTGCTCCAATCGGTTACGGAAGGGAGGGGGGAGGGGAGAGGAAGGGGGGAGGGGAGGGAGAGGAAGGGGGGAGGGGGAGGGGGGAGGGGAGGGCAGAAAGGAAGGGGTAGGGGGAAAGGGAGGGGCATGGGGAAAGGGAGGGGAGGGGATTGGGGAAGGGGAGAGGGTAGGGTGGAGGGAGAAGGGAGTGGGAAGGGTAGGGGGAGGGGGGGAGGGGTAGGGGTGAGGGAGGAGGAGGGGAGGGAGGGATGGGAGGGGAGGGATGGGAGGGGGAGAGGGGAGGGATGGGAGGGGGAGAGGAGTGGGAGGGTGGGGGGAGGGAGGAGTGGGAGGGTGGGGGGAGGGAGGAGTGGGAGGGTGGGGGAGGGAGGAGTGGGAGGGGGTGGGGGGAGGGAGGAGGGGGTGGG
>NC_136261.1:363540917-363568417 GCF_964187855.1 Myxine glutinosa | reverse complement strand
GAATTGGGGACCTACACTTATTTAATTAACGCAACGCAGATTCAACTATTGGAAACACGGCCTTATCTAAAACACATACAAATGAAATAACTGGAATCCTATGGTGGCCTATGTGTTGCTTGTGGACTAACTAGGGGTGCTACCTTTAACCTTTTAATAATGGGATATTTACAAGAGTTGATATACAAGTGTGGGTTTTCAAAACCGCAACACTGCACCCCCCCCTCCCCCCTTTTTCCAGGCTCGGCCCGAGCCGAAACAAAAGGACTATCTTTTAACTTAGTGTGACACTTAGGTGGGGTTACCCTCTACTTTCAACCTCACCCTGAGTGCGACAGTTTTAACACTAGATATGTCCCACCTGCTGCGTTGCATCCTACCTAACTGACTCACGTCCATAATTAACCGAATTACGGAATGGTCTTCAAACTACACATTTAAGCCGGTGGGGAGCATTGTTTACAAGACACTAATTATTTACAAACTGCAACCCAGGACCTGTCTTTTGTGGGAAAAGAAGAACTTTTGAGAAGGGGAAATGCCATTGCCATGCACTGCACCGATACACCATACCCATAAGTACCAATAAAAATAATGCACAAAAAGCACCATCCATGAAAATGCACAAAAATCAGACATTTCAGAAATAATAAATGATGAATGATGTCTTCTTCTTGCGCTTGCTCTGCTGGGCCGATGTTTCTGGCTGTCTTCTTGCTTGATGTTATTTCAATTAAAAGGGCACACACCGCGTCCGCTTTTTATTATTTATATGGCCAGCATGGCCAACTCAGGTGGTCCACCTGCATGGCATAGATGCCACTTAAAACAGTGGTCCACAAGCCAGATACCGCTGGCAACAATGGTCGGTCCCAGCAGAGGTGCCAGGCCACAGAACGTGTGGTCCATAAGTGGTGCCAGGCCACAGAACGTGTGGTCCATATGGTGCATCAGTGCAGGCAGGAGGCAGCAAGGGTGCGGGCGCACAACACACTACCCTCGGGCACAAAAGAACATGGTCCATGAGTGGGGAAGGAAGACAAGCAGAGCTAGCGGGGGGAAAGGGCGCAAGGGTACACAGCAAAACAAGGCAATGCAAGGTGAGGGGCGCGGGAGAGCGAGCCGAGAAAGCTCGTCCCTAGCGTTCGTCACCCCCCCAAGTCACCTGCTCTACCCTTGCCCCTACCCCGTATTTACACCATTTGTTACAGGTTCGGCACTCATTCCTAGTGTTATTATTATTGTGGGTCCAAGTATTGGGATTGTTGTTGTTTAAAGGAAATCCGGATCGAGACCGGAAGGGGTGGAGCGAAGAAAAGGGAGGTGGGAGGAGATCGGAAAGAGACGTGGTGGTGGAGGCTCCGGGCCGAGCGTTTGACGTACAGTGCGAGGGAACCTTGGGTCCTTAAAAGGAAGTTCGGTCGATAAGAAATATCGCCGGAGTGCGGGGAGCCGGTGTCGCCGGGTATTCTCAGCGAGGTTCCAGAGGATCCAGACCTTGAGAACCTGGGTTGGAGCGAAAGCCGCCCGCCATTCTGGCCACGCGAGCACCCTGCAGGGAACAGGCTTTCGTCGTGTCGGCTGGGCATTCTTCCCTGGTGGATTGCCGGGAACGGCCGTGCCAGAGAGGGGCACGTGCGAATTCTACGGAGGCTCGCAGGTTGAACCGCAACGTGTACGTTGGAGCGAATCTTTGTGAGGTTCCTCTCCACCGCTGTGCTGCTGGGGGCTGAGCACTTGACCTCGGGGTCGTCTCGCTCGTCGACGCCTCAATTCGAATCTTTGTGAGGTTCCTCTCCACCGCTGTGCTGCTGGGGGCTGAGCACGTGACCTCGGGGTCGTCTCGCTCGTCGACGCCTCAATTGACCATCGGGCCTTGACTCCCCGATCGCGGGAGCGCACAGAGACATTGGGACTTCGCCTTAGAGTGGAGCAGAGATATTGGGGGAGGTGCCGTGAGTGTGGGGTTGAGGGGCTTGATAAGGATATCATCGTAGGAGTTGAAAGTAGGGGTGATTGCCCCATTGCTGTATGGCTCTTTGTGTGTGATTGCCCCATTGCTGTATGGCTTGCCCCATTGCGGTATGGCTCTTTGTGTGGGATTTATAATATATATTGGTTTGCTTATAACCGGGTGTGGTTGCATCATGTGACTCGACTGTGTCATTTGCTGGTTCCAGTGAGGGATAAAAACATCTTTCTGCCGGGGACCCTCTCGGGGTCCGGAGGTCCACCGAGACCAGGGGTAAGGTGGGGGGGGGGGGGGAGACCCCATAACACATTTACAAATTCGTCGCTACGTCTCACCCACGTCAAGATGCGTCTTTCTTTCTCCAAAATCGTTCACAAAATCTGGTGTGGAGTCTTATCACCGAGGTGAGTGGATGCGGATGGTGCGAAGAGATTTTCTCCTAACTATCTTCTAAATGACATTAACCATTTACTCTACCCGGGGTCTTGCCCTGCCAAACCAATTGGCCATCTTACACTATGTGGTTCTAAAAACCGAATTCCCATTGACCATACTGTGGCGCTCTCCAATTTGGGGTCTCACTCCCCCGATTTTTCTACCTGTGCCCTCGCACAATTTCGGGGCTGGGTCGTGTGGCTCTCCCAGCAGGTCCTACTTACCTGCGCATCTCCGCCACTGAACGTCGCCACCCGAGCTTGCCTAGCTCCTTCACCCTAACCTACCTTACTGGGGAAGGCCCTCCTGGCGCTCTCACCCCCTCCATGCCCACCTTGGCATCGGGCTACCCGGGTCCTCTCCTGGGATCCTCGGGCCCCACTGAACTCTACACAACTCTACCTGGCTCCCAGAGCCTACCTGCGGCCTCACCTGGCCGACAGACTACCAGTGGCGGAGTGCCCAACCAACCATACTCGCTAACAGGCCACACGGTACGCCCAGCCATTCCACACACTAATGCACCCATCCAAGCAGTACCCTGCTACTTCCCGCACCACAGATGTCAATATCCAACCACAATTTACCTACTCCCTCTACCTACTTTAAACTACCCTCCCCGGGTATTCGTGAAGGGGTCCATCCTTCCCCCATCCACTCCTTCGCACCATGCACTCCACTCCACTCATCCCACAATACTCACTCCACTCAACAAGCACTCCACACCATTTATTACCACTCACCAAATCTCTATTTGTACACGAAGCAAGCAATTCATTCAACCAACTTCATTACATTCATCCACAATACGCTCACAATACATCACCTCTCCAAACCATTGCCTCACGCTCTCAAATCTTCCCACGCTCAATTCCTCATTTCACCAGCACTACCAGGAATCTCATTCACACAGCATCATTTAACTATCTACTCCCTTCTAATACTGGTGCTCCCCGTCATCCCTTATACTAAGCACTCCCACGTCATTATCAACCAACTACTCTACTCTACGTCCCCACTACCTGTACAATGTCACTACTTAAATCTTGATCTCCTAAAGTCATTTCTAGGTCCTAACGATTATCCTAACCCGCCCTCGGCGAGCTTACACTGCCACCCCATAAACATATAGCTCCTTTGCCCCAAAAAATGAGGGATGGTAGGATTACAATCCCTCCACACCGGTCATCATTTCCAATCACTATCGCCATCACAGTCCACTACACTTGAGCGTCTCGGTACGTCATTACATCCTTTTCACAGCTTGGCTTCGAAAAACCGAGCAATGCATACGGGTGTTCTGTCTCCTGCAGGTTGGGTCCGTCCGGCATTCGGATTCAGGGGAGGAGGTTTTGTCGGGCCAAGGCTCCAGGCACCATCTCGGCGAAACGCTTTGCGCTCCCAAGCGCGATGGCCCAGCCTTGCCCGGCGGAGCGCCGCCACCGCAAGGGAGCGCCGCTCCGAACCCTCCTACCTCCCCTCGAACCGGGCCGGTCGCCTTGCTTGGCAAAACGCGGCACCGACCGTGCAGGGCGGGGCCCGGCCCGGATCGTGCACGGCGCTCCTTGCGAGATCACCGCGGCAACGATCCCCGCCGGTTCCCACTGCACACCAAGCCCGTCACGTACCGAGGATTCGCGTCGGCTATACGTTGGTCTAAACGCTAACCCCCCGGTCTGGGTCGATGCTCGAGTCACATTCTCACATGCACACCTCGTGACCCACTCTTATCTCGCACATCGATGCGCTCCAGCGCTTCCCATACTCACAAATCCCATACATTCCATTATCACACACTCCTCTGTTACACACCTTTCTTCCACGCACTCCTCCCGTGCACTCTCCCCCGTTACGTACTCTGTAACCACCCAGGGTGTGCACTCTTGCATCCACCCACTCAGCGTACACCTACCCACGGGTGTGCAATCTCTTGTCGCACACCCAATCACGTGCTCCGGTGTGCATCCCCGCACACTCACCACAACCAACTCAGGTGTGCATCCTCGCACACGCTTCTCATCCATCTCACTCTCTGTATCACACTCACCCTCACACATGCACTCCCTTGTGCATTCTCCCTCGCTCTCGGTTTCATACTCGCGCTCCGGCGCCATTCGCACACGTGCGCCATTTCCATTCACACAGCGCACCACGGACCTTCTACAAGCGCCCGGGTTACGCCGGGATCCCAAGCACGCGAAAAATCCTCTCGCGCCAAACCTTTTCGCGCCATATACAGCCCGGCTTACCTTCGGGGTCCTCTTTTCCACACGCACCTGCAAATCTTTATAAGGATTAGCAAGTACGGCATCATGATGCGAATACAGACTTTGCATGCATTCCATCTCAATCTCCGATATATCCTCCATACCTGCCGTCTCTCCAACCCCAATTTCCACTATCACCATTACCATCTCTTTGTCCTCGACGACCACCGGCTCATATGAATTTGCCCTGTCCAATTCGGCGGCCGTCGGGTTTTTCACACCCCAAGTCCCGATTTCTACCCCGGTCAACGTATCTGCGCTTTGCTCTGGCTCGCTTTTCCCGCGCTCCTCCAACCGCACTACCTCGTCGCGTACCCCCGCAACCTTTCCGCCCGATCCGCGGTCTCTGTGGCCACAAAATGCGGGTGGCCGCAAAATGAAAGGACCTAAGCTCATTTCTTTGCACAACGCAGATATTACTAGGGGAAATGGCCTACTCTTACACATACTATGACAAAATTAATACTCTAAGTGGGCCTACATGTTGCTTGTGGACTAACTATGGGGGGCAAACCTTTAACCTTTAATGATGTCATATATATTAAATATGTTTAAACCGCAGCCGTGATGCTGACACCGCCCTCCCCCCTCCCCCCCCACCCCCCACCCCAGAATTTCATGCTTTAAACGTTTCCCAGTGTTTACCCTGGATTAGAATCAGTACACCGTATCCCTGCATGTCGTAAGAGACGACTAAGAGGGTTGGCGTCAGGAAGGGCATCCGGCCATAAAAACATTGCCTCAAGAAGAGAACCATGACAATTGCAGCTACATATGGGCAGGGTACAGCCCGAAGTGGAGATCGGTTTCTGAGGTTTGGGACATGGAATGTAGGGACAATGACAGGGAGATCAGGAGAAGTGGTGGAAGTATTGGTCAGAAGAAGAGTGGACATATGTTGTGTGCAAGAGACGAGATGGAAGGGAAGTGGTGTGAGAATGGTGAAGGGTAGGCAGGGACAGAAATACAAGTCTATGTGGCAAGGGTGCCCGGAGGGCGTGAATGGTGTTGGTGTCCTGTTTTCTGAGGAGTTTGTAGACAGTGTGGTGAGTGTGACTAGAGTGAGTGATAGGTTGATGATGGTGAAAATGATGATTGGAAAGCTCTTGGTGAACGTCATCTCGGGATATGCTCCGCAGGTTGGTCGGAGCGATGAAGAGAAGGACAAGTTCTGGTGTGCGATAGAGAAGCTGATGGAAAACGTGAAAGATGAGGAAGTTGTTGTGGTAGGAGGAGACCTAAATGGACATGTGGGAAGGAGTATGGATGGTTTTGAGGGAGTTCATGGGGGTTACGGACATGGTGTGAGAAATGGAGAAGGTGAAAGGATTTTGGAGTTTGCTGATGGAGCCGATTTGTTGATTTGTAATACTCAGTTCCAGAAAGAGGATAATAAGCTTGTTACATACACGTCAGGTGGGGCGACGACAACCGTTGACTACCTGATGGTGCATAGGTGAGATAGGGGGCACCTCCGGGACACAAAGGTGATCCCGGGGGAGGAGGCTGTTTCACAGCACCACTTGGTTGTCTGCGACATAAGGGTGAAAGGTGCGAGGAGAGCTCGGCGGTTGAAGTACCAACCGAGAATGAAGGTGTGGAGGTTGAAAGAGGTGACTGTAAGGGAGGCATTAAAAGGGAGGCTGAGTAGGGTAGAGGATGATGTGGTTGAGCTTGAAAGTGGTTGGATATCAATGAAAGCTAGTCTGTTGGGAGCCGTTGGTGAGGTATGTGGATGGACAAAAGGACCACTGAGGCACTCGGAAACATGATGGTGGGAAGATGAAGTTGGAAAGAGGATTGACGAGAAGAGGAAGAAGCTCAAGGAGTGGCAGAAGGCGAAGGGTACGGGAGCAGAAACAGCAGAGCATGAAAGTTTTAAGGCAGCCAAGAAGGCTGCAAAGAAAGAGGGTAGCAAAGGCGCAGGAGGCATGTAGGAAAATGTTCGGAGAACGATTGGATTCGGAAGAGGGTCAGAGAGCAGTTTTCAGGATTGCAAAGCAGATAGCGAAAGAGAGGTGTGATGTGATGGGGGTGAGTTGCTTGAAGGATGAAGTGGGACAAATCGTTGTCGACCCAGATGGAATTAAAGGAAGATGGAAAAGATATATGGAAATGCTCTTGAATACAGAGAATGAATGGGATGGCAACAGAGAGTAACCCAGTTTTAGGACCGGCAGAGAAGATAACTGAGAAGGAAGTTGAGGAAGCGATAAAAGCAATGAAGAGTAGAAAAGCGGGAGGGTCGACGGGAGATGTGGGAGATATGTTGAAGGCAGCAGGAAGTTGGGGTGTGAAGAGAATGACAGAGATCTGTAATCTGATGGTGAAAGAAGGCCGCATTCCAGTGGATTGGGAACTGAGTACCCGCGTCCCTCTATACAAGGGGAAAGGTGACCCTCTGGAGTGTGGCTCGTACCGAGCGATAAAGTCATTGGAGCATGGAATGAAGGTATTGGAAAGGGTGGTGGAGAGGAGGATAAGGAAGAAAGTGAAGATTGACGAAATGCAGCTTGGATTTATGCCAGGAAGAGGAACGACAGACGCGCTTTTCATTGTGAGGCAGTTGCAGGAGAAGTACATTGAGAAGAGGAAGAAGTTGTTTCTTGGGTTTGTTGATCTGGAGAAAGCATTCGATAGGGTTCCACGCAAAGTATTGACATGGGCATTGAGGAAGTTAGGAGTGGAGGAATGGTTGATCAGAGTAGTGATGGCAATGTACAAAAGAGCGTGCACAGCTGCAAGGACGAAGGACGGGAACAGTGGTGAGTTTGAGGTGAATGTGGGAGTGCATCAGGGGTCGGTACTAAGTCCACTACTATTTGTAGCTGTGATGGAGGTGCTGGCTCAGAACGTAAAGGAGGGTTTACCGTGGGAGTTGTTGTATGCAGATGATCTGGTGTTGATTGCGGAAAGTATGGATGGACTGAAGGAAAAGATGAACACGTGGAAGGAATGTATGGAGACAAAAGGTCTGAAGGTGAATATCGGAAAGACGAAGGTGATGGCAAGTGGTAAAGCATGTGGTGAGGTGGAAAGAACTGGGAAGTGGCCGTGTGCTGTGTGCAGCAAGGGTGTCGGAGTGAACTCCATTCAATGTACAATGTGCGCTGAGTGGGTTCATCAAAAATGTAGTGGTCTGAGAGGGTCCTTAACCAGTGTGGCAGCTACTTTCAAGTGTAAGGTGTGCACAGAGGGAGCTGCAGATGGAGGAAATGTTGAGTTGGATCTTGGAGACGGCGTGAAGCTGGAAGGTTTTGTTACGGTTTTCCGCCGCCCTTCCTACCCTTACCAAGGGGAGATTAAGCCCCTTGTTCTTTCTGGGCTGGCGTAACCGAGACTTGAAACGCCTCTTCCGGGCCAACGCAAGGTCGGGTTTCAGGACAAGTCTCGCACGTACCTAAATACCTGCGCCGCCACGGAAGCGGGGAACCAAGCCTCGCACGAGCCACGTGTAATTTGAGTACACCGAGCGGATTGCGTATCACGTGGTCCGTGCAGTTTTCTAGTATTGGAACCCGATTAGAGCGGTTCTATTCGTACCACGCTTAGTCAATGATGGAAAACACGAGACGGTCGAATAAAGGAATAACAGGATTTAATTATTATTTACACTTATATGTACAATTCGGTAGAAGACAGAGACACAGAGCAGCCTTATACAGTCTTATGCTTAATTCCTAGACACAGGCCCGATCACACTCACAAAGGGGAAATGCAGGCAGGATGATGTTCACGCGCTGCCTTGGTCGTCCAGGAACGGCGGCGTCGCCCGGCGTGGCTCTCCACGGTCACAGCACGTCCCGCGAAGATGGCAAGCAGGTGGTGGAAAGGATCCTCGTAGCGCGTCTCTCAAACAAAAGGCAGCAGATGGGGCAGGAAGGCGGGAGGGAATGTACGCGTCTCTCGGCGGCTTTCCACAGCGCGTTGAGTTGCCGGCGCGCTACCATTCGCGTAACCCAATCGAGGCTCGGCCTCAAGCTCAACCGAGCGTCCACTTTAATACGAGCGCTTATACTTGGTTCATGCGCGTCTTTTCTCAGAACTCGTAACTCTCATCAACACGCGCCGCTCCAACAACTCGATGCACAAGCTCACCTCTCCCCGAACTGCTCTTCGAACTCGACTGCTCGTGGGGGCTTCGCGCGACGGGTTTTATTGCCACGTCCTGAGCCCTCTCGAACGTTCCAACCACGCCCTGTGACGCATTGCCGCAGCCACTCCCTCTGAGCCCTGATTGGCGGCTTGCGCTTACCGTCAGCTTCTTCGCAGCCCTCCTTTGGTCCCGACTCGATTTGCCAGGCCTGCCTCGTGTTAATTCGTGCCAAAACGCCAAAGGCAGCACAAGGAGGCGTAAGGCAATGGAGGCGGCATAAGGCAATGAAGGAATGAAAAGGACCTAACTCTCATTATTCTACTCAACGCAAAACTAACACAGGAAAAGGACTATGCTCACAAATACTAAGAAATAACTGAACTATCGTGAGGCTACGTGTTGTTGTGTGACTAACTATGAGGGGGAAATTTAACCTTTATTGTACAAAACTCAAAACCGCAACACTACCCCTCTCCCTCGTCAGACTCGTCCCTGAGTCGAACCTAACAAAATTGGAACGACCCGTTTTGAGAATAATCTTGAAAATTAACTTTTGCTTTTACATGTGACATATCGATGTGATTCCCTCTAACATTTACTCTAACCCGTGGGTGCGACAGTTTTAAAACACTAAATATGTCCCACCTATTGGGTTGAGTAGCTAATCTAACAGAATCACCCCCACAATTAACCGAATCCGGAATTTGTCAAACTAAACATATAGCCGGTGGGCAGCATTTTTATATCCAAGCACAAAAAAACTTAACCTTAATTACAGTTCTATGACCCAGGACCTGTCCTTTTTGAAAGAGAAGATTGGAGGGGAGAGAAATCATAGCAAAAATCACAAAACACACATAAATGCATCACACTTGCTGCTTGCTTCTTGCATCTTGCTTCTTGCATCTTCTGTTTGCATATATCAAACCGGCTAGCCCCCGGACCGGCATACAGGCCATTCCTGCTCTTCAGGGCTAACTAAACTTACAAATCTTCTCGTCCCTAGCACACCATAATAAACATGCACAACAAATGTGATTATTTTATTTCATTGCCAAGCACGGCCAACCCTATGTGGTCCGACTGCGTGGCATTCATGCCACTCAAAACAAGTGGTCCGAAGATGCAAGGTGAATTTGCAGCAAGGTGCTGCACAGCAGAGGTGCAAGGCCACAAAACTTGTGGTCCATAGTGTGTGTAATGTGCAGCAAAGTGTTTGTGGCAGCAAAGTGCTGCACAGGTGCAGCAAAGTTACAACACAAGGATATGGCAGCAAAGTTCTGCGCAGTTTGGCTGCACAGACGTAGCAAAGTGCAGCAGGGAATGCTGCGCAGGTCACTGGTGCTGCAGAGTTCCACCTAAAAAATGGTCCTGGGGTAGGGGGAGAGACAAAGCACGACCAGCAAAGCGGAAAGGGTGCAAAGGTACACAGCAAAACAAGGTAATGCAGCACAAGGGGCGCGGAAGAGTGAGCAGAGCAGGCTCGTCCCTCACCGTCCGTACCCCCCCCCATCGTCGGCTTACACTACCCTAGCCCTTCCTTGTATTTACAAATTCGTCTCTACGTCTTGTCTCCCATATCCCCCCTCTATTCCAAATTCGTCTCCCAATCCCCCCCCCAGGAAGGAAGGAATGGAACAAACACAATGTCTCATTACGTCATGATGCGTCTTACACTCACAGTTTACTTGGCCCTGGTGTGGAGCTTCGTCCTCCTCGGTGCATGGCTGTGGATGGCGCGAAGGGATTTCTCTTCTTAACTACACTAATGACATTAACTCATTTAAACTACCCGGGGTTGTACCCTGCCAATCGGCCATCTTTAAACTATGTGGTTCTAAAAACCGAATTCCCATTGTCCACCCTGCGGTGCCCTTGAAATTTGGATCTCACTCCCACAAATTTTCACACTGTGCCCTTGCACAATTTCGGGGCTGAGTCATGTGGCTCCACTAGCAGGTCCAACTACCTGCGCACCTCCGCCACTGAAGTCGCCACCCGAGCTTACCTGCTCCTGCGACTACCTAAACTGGGGAAGGCCCCTCCTGGCACTTTACCCCCTGATGCCCACCTTGGCATTGGGCAACCCGGGTCCTTCCCTTGGATCCTCGGGCCCCACTCACAACTACTCACAACTACCCTAACTGGCTCCCAGAGCCTACCTGCGGCCTCACCTGGCCGACAAACTACCAGTGGCGGAGTGCCCCAATAATCCTACACACCAATTAAACCACACGCCCAGCCATTTCACTAACTCATGCACGCTCCAAAGCACTACGTTGCCACTACCTGCACCACAGGTGTCAATATCCTTACAAATTTTGCCTATACCCTCTACCTGGCTTTACACTACCCACCCCGGGCGTCCGTGAATGGGTTCCATTTCCCCCCATTCACTCCTTCGCACCGTGCATTCCACACCTTTTATTCCCACACCAAGCATTCCACACCACTCATTCGCACACCTGTTGTGCTCGCACACCATTACCTCGCACACCTCAAATACCATTCCCTTTATTTTCCATACACAATTCCTCACCAACACATACAGCATGATCTATCTAACTGCTTTTCCCCTAAAACTCGTGCTTCCTCGTCATGCCTTTTAAACTAAGCACTCTCCGTCATTAACAACCATCTAAGCTACCTACGTCCCCTCTATAGGTACAGATGTCCCTTCTTAAATCTTGTCCCTAAGGTCTTCTAATTCCCTCACATTATCCTAGCCCTCCCTCGGCTAGCTTCGGTGCCCCATAGAGGTAACCATTACTGGTACCCCCATGTGCCTGTCACTGCCATCCCCCTAATCTAATGCTCATGGGCCCTGGTTGAGGAATGGTCAAACTACCATTCCTCCAAGTAGGGTACACTATCATCAGTCCGCTATACTTGAGCCTCTCCAAGTGGATGTACATTGTCATCACGGCTCGGCTTCGAAAGGCCAAGCGATCCATGCGGTTGGTTCGTCTACTGTATGGGGTGTCCATCCGGCATTTTCGATCCAGGGGAGGAGGCATGGATGGGCCGAGGTGCAGGGGCCCATTCCTGCGCGGTGCCTCATGGTCCCATGCACGATGGCCCCAACCGCCCACAGTCGGAGCACCGCACCCGCAAAGGTGCGTGGCTCCGAACTCTCCTACCTCCCCTTGAACCTTGCCGATTGTCTTTGCCGCCACGGCGCGGCACCAACCATACAGGACGGGGTCCGGCACAAATCGTGCACGTCGGTCCTTGTGACATGGCCGTGGCATCGATCCCCGCCGGTCCCTGCTGCTCACAACTCACCGAGGGCTTCTGCTCGTGGGGGCTTCTGCTCGTGGGGGCTTCGCGCCACGGGTTTTATTGCCACGCCCTGAGCCCTCTCGAACGTTCCAACCATGCCCTGTGACGCATTGCCGCAGCCACTCCCTCTGAGCCCTGATTGGTGGCTCGCACTTACCGTCAGCTTCTTCGCCGCCCTCATTTGGTCCCGAATCGATTTGCCAGGCCTGCCTCGTGTTAATTCGCGCCAAAAAGCCAAAGGCAGCACAAGGAGGCGTAAGGCAATGGAGGCGGCATAAGGCAATGAAGGAATGAAAAGGACCTAACTCTCATTATTCTAATAAACGCAAAACTAACACAGGAAAAGGACTATGCTCACAAATACTAAGAAATAACTGAACTATCGCGAGGCTACGTGTTGTTGTGTGACTAACTATGAGGGGTAAATTTAACCTTTATTGTACAAAACTATATATATATATATATATATATATATATATATATATATATATATATATATATATATATATATATGACATATTTCATCGTGACTTGACTTCACTGACTATGACTTGACTTCATCCATTTCATGGATGACCTGACAGTTGTCCAACAGTCCGCTGATGCAGCAGTAGAGGTACTGGGACGACTGGAAAGGTTGATGCGGTGGGCAAGAATGGGATTTAAAGCAAGAAAGTCGAGGAGTGTGGTAGTGAGACGAGGAGTGGTGGATAACATGCACAGGTTTGAGCTGGGAGGGGAGGTGGTTCCATCATTGGTAGAGGCCCCTGTGAAGAGTTTGGGAAGATGGTATACAGTGGAGTTGAATGATGTGGGAAGAGTGGAGGAGGTCAGAAACAAGCTTTTGAGAGGTTTGAAGAGGATTGATGGATGTGGTTTGCCAGGTAAGTTGAAGGTATGGTGTTTGAAGTTTGGGTTGATGCCATGAGTATTGTGGCCATTGATGATGTATGATATTGCAATTGGGCATGTAGAGAGGATGGAGGTTGTGGTGAGTGGGTTTGTGAGGAGGTGGTTGGGAGTGCCACGCTGTTTGACGAACATTGCCTTTTATGGTCAGGGTGGAAAACTCCAGTTTCCCTTGACATCATTAACCGAGGAGTTTAAGGTGGTGAGGGTGCGGGAGTTCATGATGTTGCGGGATTCAAGTGATGCAGTGGTAAAGAATGCTCTCCCAGAGAAGAAGGGAAGTCGGAAGTGGAATGCAAGAGCAGAGGTGGACAAGATGGAGGAGCGGTTGCAACAGGAGGAGGTCATGGGGATGGTACTGCATGGGAAGCATGCAGTACGGCTGCAGAAACCCTCATCCACGCCTTCATCACCTCCCGTCTGGACTACTGCAATAGCCTCCTCTATGGTTCACCCTCAAAAATCACCAATAAACTCCAATACATTCAGAACTCCGCTGCCCGTCTACTCACTCATTCCCGGACCCGTGACCACATCACCCCCGTCCTTTACAAGCTTCACTGGCTCCCCATCCCCCAGAGAATCCAGTACAAAATCCTCCTCTTGACATACAAAGCCCTCCATAACCTGGCCCCATCCTACCTGGCTGACCTCCTCTCCAGACACACTCCCACCCGCAACCTCCGCTCTGCTGGTACCAACCTCCTGACCCCCTCCATCCGGACCAAATTCAGATCCTGGGGGGACAGGGCCTTCTCCATCGCTGCTCCCACCCTCTGGAACTCACTACCTCACACCATCAGAGACTCCTCCTCACTCACCACATTCAAAACATCACTAAAGACCCACCTGTTCAACGCTGCATTCAACATTCAACCCACAGCATTTAACCCCTGACTATCTCTTCTCCTTCTCCCTCCTTTTGCTTTAAATATTTCCCTATTGATTCTTGTCTTATATATATGCCGTATATCGCTGCTGTTTGTTTTCTTGATTCTTGTCTTTTTGCAATTGTTGTTTTCATGTATTGTTATGCATTATGTTTTCCACTCTGTCAAAGCGCCTTTGGGCTTCTGGAAAAGCGCTATACAAAATAAATGAATTATTATTATTATTATAAGCATGGCTTGGGGTGGATGGAGCATGAGCGATGGGGAAAGGCATGTGTGAAAGAGAGGAGGAAGATGGTTGAGAGGGAGGTGAGAAGAAAGGAAGAGGAGGGGAGATTTGTGAAAGCAGTCGGTCAGGCACAGCAAGGTGCTTGGACTAAGTGGGAAGGTGTGCGGGTGAGGATATTGAAGTGGCAAGAGATTTGGAGGATGGAGCCAATATTGTTGAATTTCCTGTTGCGGGCAACGTATGATGTGCTTCCGTCACCAGTAAACTTGAGATTGTGGGGGTTGTTGCAGGAGGAGAGATGTTATTTGTGTGGGGGTGTGTGAACGGTGCAGCATGCACTCAGTGCATGCTCAGTTGCATTGGCAGCAGGAAGATACAGGTGGCGACATGATCAGGTGCTGGCGGTGGTGGTGCAGATGGTGCAACAAGAGGTGCTGAGATCGAGAGAGAGAAGAGTGGAGAAGGAGACTGATGGGGGAGAGGTGTGGTTTGTCAAAGATTTTCAAGTGGTAAGAGGTGGAAAGAGGAGGAGGTGGAAAGCAAGAGGGCTGTCAGATGCTTGTGATTGGCAGGTGGTGGCAGACCTAAAGCCACAATTGGTATTCCCAGAGGAGATCTGTGTGACAAGGTTGCGGCCTGACATTGTCATTTGGTCAAGTGCAACAAGACAGGTCGTCTTCGGGGAGTTGTCGGTACCTTGGGAAGAGAACATGGAGGTAAGGAGGTGCACGAGAGGAAGAGAGGAAAGTACAGTGAGCTGGAGGCAGAGTGCCGGGAGAAGAGTTGGCGAGTTTCGTGTCAGCCATTTGAGGTGGGGTATAGAGGGGTATATTGGCAATTCCTTTTCTGCATTTCTTGCTAGGCTGGGAGTGTGTGGGACAGAAAGAAGGAGGATGTGTGACAAGGTGGCCCAGGTTGCCTTGAAAGGCTCATTTTGGATATGGAGGCACGTCGAACAGTAGGTTGGTTGTCTGTTTTTTTGTTGTTGTTTTTGTTACCATTATTATTTCTTATTTTGTGTATATGAGTGAGTGGGTGAGGGTGTGTGTTTTTGCATGAATTAATTTTTGCATGAGTGTGTGTTTTTGTGTGTTGAGTGGTGTATGATGTAAGGGTAGGTGGTTGGTTGGTTGGTGTTGTGTGTGTCTGGGTGTGTATGTGTGTGTATGAATGATCTGGTGTGTTTTGTTGGTGAGTGGTGAAGGGTATAAAGGTGGGTGTTTGAGTGTTCCACCATGTTTGTTTGGTGCTGTGGATTCTGGATGTGGAGGTGTTGTTGTTGTTCGCACTGACTGGGGGTGGGGGTATGTACGCATCCAGGTGCAGTTGCTGCATGTGGATGTGTATGTGCCCCTGCTGGCCCACCTTAGCTGACCGTATGGACTATGGAGGTTGAAGGGCCGAAACGGGATGATGCTGAGGACCTCGACTGAGGACCCGGTCAGTGCGGCACACTTGTGACCAGGTGTGTTTTGAACTTATATATATATATATATATATATATATACATACATACATACATACATACATACATACATACATACATACATACATACATACATACATACATACATACATACACACACTAGCTGAATGCACCCGGCGTTGCCCGGGTTCTTTTTGAATGAATTTACGACTATAATTCAGCTTTTACTCGCGGCCGTAGAAGATTGACTACTATAATTCAGCTCAGCTTTTAATTGTGAAATGGGCCCAGCCCGGCCGAAGCGGCCTCGACCGGCCTCGCCACCTAGCCTATAACCTTCCCGGGTCCCGTCCCGACATTTTTTGTTTCAGAGGTTTCCTCCTATAGTGCACCTCCTATAGTTCAGGAGATTAGCGCGTGCAGACAAACAAACAAAAACTTTCTTTTATATATAGAAGATAGATAGATAGAATTTAGAGGATATTGTTACAGACGCGGTTTTAGATGTTAGTTTACCGAGCGGTTTGGTATTACCGCGTCCGAACAGTTACTCCCCGATTAGAACCCGATCCCGCCCGACGTTGACCAAATCGCGCTATGCTAAATCAATGAAGGAAAGGACACAACGGCTGGGATAAATGAAACGACACAAGGGGGTACAGTTCTCAAGACCTCCGGAGGAGGATATAATTGGTGATGCAGAAAAGGGTAGATTACAAGGTAAGAGGTAAAGCACAGAAAAGATGGGCACTTAGACACAGTCTTATCTATCCCCGACAGACCACAGACAAACGGGACAAGACTGACTTACACAGGGATTGATGGCAAGGAAGGACAGGCAGTCGATAGCACAAGGTGCACCTTGGCTCAGGGGCAGAATCAACACGGTCCGGTCCAGAGATGCGGGGAGGTATTTCAGCGCTCGGAGGTGGCGTCTTCTCTCTCCAAGCTGAGGGCGCATCTGACGTCACCTCCCTCTTCCTGCGCATGCTCAGCGGGGAGTGACACGCCCTCGGCTCGTTGGCTCCGCCCCAGATGGAATCGGTCCGCCGCTTCTATTGGGTGCGGGGGGTTACCGGGCTCCGCCCTTGACGAGGAGCTGACAGCGAGCCCCTGCGTGGTAACCCCGTCGGAGCACATGTTCAATGGCGGCTAACCAAGCCGGAGTCAGGACGCACACTCCCCGCGCCGCCGCCGCTGTTGTTGTTGTTGTTGTTGTTGTTGTACCATGAGGAAGAGCTGCGGGGAGGTATTGGGAGGTCCTAAACTTTCTAACAGTGCCATACAATCACATTCTGGTGCAAAGAAGAGTCAGAATTAATGGAAACGAGTCCTTAACTGACATAGACTAAGAATAACTAGCAAGATGTCCTATAGTTGTCTACCTGAGATGCGGTGGACCTGGATGCGACATTTAATGGGGGAAATAGGGGAAGGTCGGGTCTACAGAGTGTTGTTTACAGAAAATGGGACTAGGGAATGGGGGATTGGGGATAGTTGGGAAGGATGAGGAAATAGGGGAATATTTACAAGCGGATATGGATGGATGTAAATCCCATATCCGCAACAATATATATATATATACATATATATATATATACATATATATACATATATACATATATATATATATATATATATATATATATATATATATATATATATATATATATATATATATATATATATATATATATATATATATATATATATATATATATATATATATATTTGTCTTTTTTTTGTTACGTTTGTGGGGGTATGGATACTTTAGTCCAAGTAGATTTGCATAGATTAGTGTGTTCCGATTGTCGTGAAGAAGAAGAACCACCATGTAATAAGTATGGATCCGGTGGATCGTGTGTTCGGATTAAGGTGTATCTTCGTTCCCTTTACGAGGAGTGGGGCATGTTAACGAGCTCAGGGATTATGGGTAAATTATCCCTTGTATGTCGATACCTCTAATTTATTTCCTATGTCTCTTTTGGCACCGCACCATGGACCTGTAGAACTAGAATTCCACATTTAAACGCACTCATTAAATAAACTTACCGGAAGCCAGGACATTGAGCGTTGATGCTGACAACCCTGACTTTGGAAGCACATATGTCGAAAGATCTGTGAGGCCACGCCCAGAAGTGTGGTGTTTGGGCGGGAGTTGATTGACGGAAAGGACTGGAAGGGAGCAACCCGCTGATTGGTGAGGCAGGGCAGATGACGTGAGAGGCTGGATGATAAAGAAACGTGCTGGCGGACATTTTCTGTTCTCGTGCTGGAGATGACAGTGCACGGTCGCAATTCTCTCTCGCGCTCTTCTTGTTTTGATGCCATTGCGAACGGTCGTGATTGCTCCTCTCATCCCCCTTCTCGGTTTTGGATCTGGCGATAATGGTTGTGCCAGCAACTTCTCCTCGGTCCCCTGTTCTTCTGGTGTCTGGGCATTGAGAGTGAACATTCCCTATTGCACCTCTCGTTCCAAAAGCGATGGTGCATGGGGAGGATTCATCGCGAGCAGCCGTGTTCCGGCATCGGGCTGGTGGTCTTGAGGCGGAAGAGCCGGGGACAGAGAGCTGTGGTTTTTCCCCAAGCAAGAACAACGAGCTACGTGACAACTCCTGTTCGCTTGGCACGCGAGGCCCAGAGTGAAGGGACGTATAGTGAGGCCTGTTTCGTGCCAACGAGCGCTTTTCGCGCTCAAAGCCGCCAACGCCCTGGACGATTTTTACGACCTCTGACAGACCCCACCAGCGATCAGAGCTGAGTGCACTAAATAACCAGACACCTTTATTTGATCCAACATTTATTTTATCCCTCGTCTGTGTTTGTGTCTGTTGTGGGGACATCCCGTTTAGGAGTTTAGTTCATCATTTTTTTTTAGTTTAGGAATTTAGTTCATTTAGAAGGTTGTTCGTGCTACCCTGAGGTATTGAGAAAAATTGCTAAATGGCTCATTGTTAATCACTCTCCATGGGGAATAAAATATGTTAATGATGTCATAGGTGCCTCCATTATGACATCATAATTTGACAAGTACAAAACTTCATCCGATCAAGATGAAATTTATTGAGCATCATCTTGGGATAAATTTGTAGAGAAAAAAAAAATGACGTCATCTGTCACGTGGTTCGGCCGCCATATTTGTTTTAATACAAAAGCCATAAAAACTACTTGTTTTGCCGCTCAATAAATGCTAAACAATGGTACTGATCGTTATGAACAAGACTATTTTGTTTTCAATTTTGATATTTCCTCAAGCACTGAAGGTGGATGGGGGGCTATGATTTTACCCATTTGTCTGTGAGCAGGATATCTCAAATTTGTGGATGGGTCGGCCAAAACTTGGGCAGGTTGGGTGTATCTCAAGGACATATTTTTTTGTTTTTAAATTTTTGTGGTTCTCTGTGCTGCAGCAGGTGATTAAAAGCCCAATAACCCTTTCTTCCCCACAGTAATCTACACACCCTCGAAAAGCCAAAAACCCATTGGCGGAGAGAGTCCTTGTGTGGGCTCTATTCCTAAAGTTTACCACGCTCTCCAGTCTCCCCGTCATGTACAGTCTGCCAGATTGTCGATGGCCTTTAACACCTCACTGCCTGTGGAGAGGTTGGACTTTGAGTCTTCACCAATGTCAGATTCCCAACTTGATGCGTCGCTTTCGGTACGTTCTATCCTTTAAAAAATAATTATAATAATAAAGTGAGATCTTTAAAGCCCAATATTGCATCTGATTTCTGTCAAGTAGCCATTTTATTTATTGCAGCAATCTTGCAATGTCTAGAATCAATTTCCTTTCATATTCTCAATGGATTAATAAGTCACCTGAAGTGTACGTTGTACTCCCTTACTGAGGTTGTCATGTTGCGCAGGCGCAATGGGACCGGTTTGCTACATTTTTCTGCTGTTCATTTTTTATTTCACCAGGCTAAGCAAATCTTCATCTTGAGATCACACATCTTGACATGTTGACGTGTGTAGATTTAAAATGGACAATCGACGCCACTTTAACCCTTTGAGTACGGATGATGTCCAGTGCCGCAACCCACGAAAAAGTTTTGTGTACGGATGATGTTACTACACGTCATCGACTATACTGTTATGTCGGCGGGGTAGAGCAATATTTTGAGTCAGGTAGATCTGAAATAGGTAACATGCTTCGTCTGTCGCGATAAGGAATCTGCCCTGTAATAAGTTCTGTGTGTTTAGTCCGGTTTGTCGGTTAAGGAGTATACCTGTGAACATATCAGGATGTTCGGGTGCTAGGTAGGTGTAGGGATTAATGATAACAGCCCTTGTGTGTCACACCTGTTAATCAAACCTTTGTCCCTTATGGCAACGCACACCTGTAAACAATTAGATAGGCCCTTTAGCGCACACAGTAATTGAATCCCCATCCCCTTACAACGACTTTGGAAGAAGCCAGATTGGGGCACCGCCGGGTGGCCGCCGTCAGCTACATCACCAGCTAGGCCTAGCAACATCGCGTGACCATGCCACAGGGAACGTGTGATTGGAGGGAAGGAGCTGGAAGGTTCGGTGGAAGGCGCACTGGTTGGTGGCGCGCCAAGGATGACGTCTCCGCCCAGGTTATAAAAGGGCGCTGCAGGACATTTTAGCAGCTCTAGCTCTAGCCCTTGCACTCTCTGCCTCTTGCGCTGCATGTCTCTGGCTGTCTTGCGCTGCATGATATCTGTGTGCTTGAAGCTCTTGCGCTTCTTTTTTTGGTCTCTGTGCTGGTGGTCGTTGGTTCACCATCTGCGTGGTGTGGGAGCGAGGCTCGGTGCTGTGAACGGGCGGGACCTCGTGTGCAAACGGCGAGGGCGTTGGCTCGGGCCTGGCGAGCTTCCACTTCCCTTCTTCTTCCCGTGCTAGATAAGTAAAATCCGTGTTTGATCGTCGCCTCAATTAAATCCGTTTGGTCCATCCCGCGGTCCCTGGTATTAACCGGAAGGGTCCGCGCGACAATACCTATAAATAGATCGTTTGTACGTAGTTGCATTCCCGTACCAAAATGCCAAATTAATCCCGTACCGGGGGTATTTTTATCAAAAAAATATTCCCGTAATCAAAGGGTTAATAAACTAGTCCCAGAATTATTGAATGTTACTCGATTTCTTTCATTTATTTATTTTTCATGCATAACCTATTTATTTTATTTGCATAATTTTTTTTTAAACCAGTTCCATCGTATCTGATTTTAATGGCACTTATTAACTGCAGTGTATGTGTTTTTCTTCTTAACCCTTCCTTTATTCTCTCTGCCTCCTTTTCCCCTTTCTTTTTTCCCCCTACCCTCCTTTCTTTCACCCCTGCCCCCCTTTTAAAATCTAGGACACTTTGAAATCCAAACAAGCACTTGTTCTCCAAGAGCTGTCCGCTGCAGATAGGTTGTACTCTGAGTGTGACCAAAAGAGTCCTTTACCATTTGAATTTGCCATAACGAACGAAATGCTCAATACTTGCGTCAAGATTGGGGAAGGTGTCTTTGGGGAGGTTTACTCATTCACCAACCACAACGGAGAAACTTCAGCACTTAAGGCAAGAAATTAATTTTCTAATTGAGGACCATGGATATTAATCTTTCTCCTTAGTTTCCATAATCTGGCAGCTGTTCAAGTCTTTGTCCACATTGGCCCATTGCAATGTTTTAGTTTTATTTATTTTTCCTCTTCAAAACCAAACTAGATGAGGATGAAGTGCAAAGCTTGTTGCTCTCGCATCACAGACAATTCATTGTCCTATCTATTAATTATTGTTACCGTCTTTTGGTGTAGCTTCCTCTGTTCTCTATCCACCGACCCTCCCAAGCAACTCCAGCGTGCACGTGTTCTTCCAGTAATGCACTTCTGGTTAAACCTCTGGAATCCAGGCCGACTACACACCAATTATTTTTTTTCCTCTTCTCCAGTCTGTGGAACTGCCTTCCAGAGGCTGTTCTATCCTACCCTTTCCCGCTGGGCTTCGAGCAGTGCACCACAATCTTGTGTCATCCCCCATCCCTACCTGCAAATTTCTACCTCCATTAACCCTATTTGACATAACCTTCTTACTTGCAGGTTACATTGTTTCCTCCTGCCTCTCTTGTTTGTTCATTCCCCTGCGTGTAGTTTGAAACTGTGGTCTCACTGCCAGTATACATTGCCTTTTAGCCCCCTGTCACCTCATTTTTCCATAAGCCTTCATCTGGTAGAGGGGAAAAAAGGAGGAGTCCATTAACAGTTCGATTATAATCCGGTACAGTTCATAACAATACATCACTAATCTTCCTTGTATCATGCACCAATGTTAATTGCCTTGCCATGAGGCAAACACGCTCAAATAACTAGAGAGTTCATAGCACATCTTACCCCTATGTCATGTTCAAGTTTATCATTCAATTATTTAAATAAAATTATTTTAAAGGTCATATTTAAAAAAAAATCTGGAAGTTTAGCGCCGTTAATGTAGTGTCTTGTACACCAGCTTATTTAACATGTCCAAGAAGTACTGCTAAACAGAAGGGTTTTGAAAGTGGCAAGAAGGTGATTTGTGTTCTACAGTTTTCAAGTATATACAGTAAAGCCTCGCCATCCGCTGGGGTTACATTCCTGCAAAACACTGCAAATGGTTAACATCTTCTAACACGTAAGTCGATGAGATACGTTCCAGCCTCACAAAATTGAAGTCCAAAAATCATTAATAAACTTTAAAAAAAAGAAAAAAAGACATTCAAAAAGAAAAATAAGAACAATTGAGTAAAATAAAATAAGTAACATTTACCATCAATAATAAGGCTTTTCTGCTTAGAGTACCTGTATAATACAGTACAGTGATCGATCTTGCAGGAGCGGCTCACAGTTCCCTCATATCTATTAATTTGATCTTACCTCTGTGAAGACAGGACCGCTCAGTCTTCCATGACGTGTTTTGTTTTGTGCAGAGCGGCCTGGCAGAGGTTACAAGGTGGTCCCAAATAGGAATCCCCGATGTAACAGAACGATGAAAATTAACATGGGGTTGATGTAACAGAACGATGAAAATTAACATGGGGTTGTTCTTCTTCACCACAATATATCACCCTTCTTTTTCTTCAGAAAGATTATTTTGTTCCTTTTGTTTTGTTGGATCCTCATTAATATTTTTGTGTTTAAAAACTTTTGAAAACAGAACGAATTTAAGGTGGACAGAATTCATTTTTTTTCTACATTGTAACATGACATTAGAAGACGCTGAATGAAAATTTTTGTATTTTTCGGTTATAGTGTACAGTATTATAATTTAACACGTAATGCTAAATTAAGGAAAATACCTCTGTGCAAAAATGGAAAGTGCTTAAAATATGAAAACTGAACGAGTTTAAGGTGGGAGTGGATCAATTTTCCATGGGTACATGGGAGTATCGGCGTGGAGGGAGATGACGAAGTGAGATGTCCGATGTCCGCAGACCCGAAAGACCAAGAATACAAGCCGTTTAATGGTAACGACACATGTGGGATAGGGACATCAGCTCGAATCTGGCCAATTCCCTTCTCGAAGCTCTTTTTACGATGTACTCTGTTTATATACAGAGTCAAAAGCCCATTCAAACAATAGTGAAGCAGAGATAAGAACATGCAAGTAAGTTTCCTTCTAAGTACATGCCACGCATTCATAGTGCCACGCATGCAATCTTGAAGGTCAGCTTCCAGCACGGGGCGGCCTGTTCTCCCATAATGTGTTTTAAAATCTCAGAGAAGCAGAGAGAAACACAGACCAGCTTTGTGGTCAGAACAGCAAATGCAAGAGAAAAAAAAAAAAATCACAGAGCATGAGATATGCATTCTCAGCCTGTTCAGAGAACTAATGAGAAAAGGTTTTATAAAGCAACCATCAGCTCCCACAGAGAGAAAAGGGTGTCTAAAAGCTAAGTGCAGATATGTGAAATTGCGGAGCGAGAACACGCGGACGGTGAGGTTTGTTATAATTCAATTAAAATAAAAGAATGATTTAAAATGTCGTAGAAAATAAAATCTGCAACTTTACCACCATTGACGCGGTGTATATTACATCACTTTTTCTAACACGTTACATGAGGTCTTCGTGCCTGTTGTTTATGTCTTTTATGTTGTCCTTAAAAACAGTAAGTTTCCTATTGTACACCGCTCCTTTCCTATGCCATCTCCAGGCACTGCAAAACGTCATTGCCAGGCACCGAAGGGGGCTCGGCAATGACGCCCGCTGAAAGGGAGTACTCAGTTTTCACTCCGGTTTCTTGTTTTCTTTGTTTGTCCCGGCGATATCTCAGCCATCCTTTAAGCTAGGAAGCTGAAATTTCGGCACAATAGTGAGCAAGTACTTTGTCAAAAGCGGTATTTTTTGTTTTTTGATTAATCAATTATTTACTTAATTATTATCGATTTATTAAGTACTTATTTATTTCCTTTCTCTTCTGGGTATTATCTCAGGCACCTTTTGAGTTAGGAAGCTGATATTTGGACACAACAATGACCAAGTGATTTGGCTGCAATGGCTATTTTTGATTGATTAATCAATTAATCGATTAATTATTTAATTATTCGATTAATGACTAAATTTTTTTTTTTTTTTTTTTTAGTTACAGATTCGATGAAATGGTGGTGGTTGATGTGTTCTATGAGCCAACTGATTAATTATTTAAATTTTTTAATGATTATTTATTTATTTTCATTATTAATCATTTATTTATTTTCTTTCTCATCTGGGCAATATCTCAGGCACCTTTTGAGCGAGGAAGCTGATATTTGGACATGACAATGACCAAGCGATTTGGCTGGAAAGGGTATTTTTGATTTATTGATTAATTAATTAATCGATTAATTATTTAATTATTTGATGAATGACTTGATTAATTGATTATTTTGAAGTTACAGATTCGGATGAAATGGTGGTGGTTTATGTATTCTATTAGCCAATTGATTAACTATTTAATTTTTTTATGATTATTATTTATTTATTTTCATTATTAATCATTTATTTATTTTCTTTCTCATATGGGCAATATCTCAGGCACCTTTAGAGCTTGGAAACTAATATTTGGACATGACAGTGACCAAGTGATTTGGCTATAAAGGATTTTTTTGATTTATTCATTAATCATTTAATCGATTAATTATTTATTGATGAATCAATTAAGTATTTAATTTTTTTATTAATGACTTATTTAATTAAATTTCGAAAAGATACATCTTCGGATGAAGCACTCGTGGTTTAGTTATTCTATTAGCCAATTGATTAAGAAAATATTTTATGATAATCTTTTATTTATTTTAATTATGCAATTAATCAATCAATTATCGAACACCTCTCCCGCCCAATGCAGTAGTCTCCATGAGCTGCACGGTGCCCAGCAATACCGCGCTGTGGAATATTTAATTATTTGGCATGGGGGTACTTTGAATGTATCTGTACTTGTTTGGAATGATTTTCAATTTGGTTGACTGTCAAACAGGCAGACACAGTAAAAATATAATCTCTCACCTCTGCACATGCACGATCGGGATGAATTCAGAGCCAAAGTTCTGTGAAACGACAGGTTCGTTTTCCAATTTGTGTTCTGATTTGCGTTGTTGTTCCTTGATCAAATTGATGTTTGTAGACGGACACAGATGTGAACCAATTGCTTAACCCCGCTTTTCACTTTGCATGCATGGGGTTAAAATGAAACCTAAGTAGCACCACCTCCATTAAAAAAAAAACCTTTCATTGAAGCATCGACTTCAATGCAGAGACATTGACCATAGTGTTTCAATTGTTTTTCTTGCAGATTGTACCAATAGAAGGACTCTGCACTGTGAATGGTGAACCGCAAAAGACTTTTGAGGAAATCCTTCCCGAGGTCGTCATTGCCAAGTAAAGAAGACAAGATTAACTGACTTTAGTTTGTTTATTGAAGTCTTGATCTACCTATGCTTTATGATTTGTATAACCCAGTCCGTGAAGAAGGCTGAAAACAATTTTTTTGTGATTGCTCTCGTTTTTTAATGTTGAGGCTGAGTTGATTCACACTCTGGTGTCTTGATAGGGAACTCGCTTTGCTGAGCAATGGGAAGTTGAACAGCACGGAAAGTTTCATCAAAGTGAGGAGGTGAGAGGACGGATGCTCGGGTTTACCATAGTAACTAATAAATTGTTAACACGGCAACCAAACCTTATCTGTAAGGCATATAGTATGTTTTATTTGGGAGCATGGTCCTCAGATTTCTGTTCCTGGTCTTGATTCCTATTTGAATATTGTATGACTGTGCCACGTCTCCACTGGACAGCTCATTTATCAGTGCCAGGACGATGAGCTACTCGGAGGCTCTGTATGCACTCTTCCAATAAATAACTGCAAGGCCTTGTCGCCATACGCGTTGTCAAAATTAATAGATTTTCTTCGCAGGTTTTCCTGTGACTCTTCAGGATAAATGGTGTTAGGGCTGTCGTTAAACGGCGGTTTAAAGCATGTTTGACCACCAGGGGATGGCATCCTGATTTATCACTTTCCTGGCAAAGCATAAAGTGTGATATCTCTCCGCACAATGCCTATGTGTTGATGGAGATGAGCCATACAACTATCAGCTGCAGCAGTGCAAACGGATGGTGTAACATTGTGGAGCATACTGACCTTCAACGCAACTACCTCTTCTCTGCAAAGAAACACAAAAAACAATTGCATCTATTTTACTAATAACCCATTAGCTGTTGTGGTGCCACAAATTTGGCCCTTTGCTGTGTAAATTCAAATCATCCGTATAAACATCATGTACAAACAATCAGCCGTATAGACATTTTTAAAAATACAAGCAGTCTGGAAAACGATTTTGCAAATTGGTACTTAAAACTCAAGAGCGTGCGTCACCAAGTGGGTAAATGGCACTTCGGGTGATGCACGTGTAAACGAGAACGGCACTCGGTAGAGCCCATACCTCCGCCAGGCTGAACAGTTTACATTTTGTATCCCAGTGAAAGGCTGGTTCTGGGTTCGGACCTGAACCAAAATCTAATCGGCTTGTTCTTGTCACCTAACAAACTCATCCACCTAGTTTAGTCGTAATTCGTCCACAAACTTTTTTCAAATATCATGTTATTTATCGCTTTTTGCCCTATCTCTCAATGGTGAAGAATTACTTAAAAATTAAATAATTCTCGGATCTGAATTCATATTCAGATCTTCACCAAAATCGAATCGATTCTTCCTTATCACACAGATATGTGTGATAGCGCATACCAGCCACGGAGCACCAGCCACGGATTATGTCTCACACAGTAAAAACCACATAACCCGCAAGGAACCAACAGCCTGTCTGCCACACAGGCCATCGTTCCCACCAGTGCAAACCAAAACCAGGGGGTGCGGTGCGATCGGTGGAGATAATAATCGACGACATAACAGCGTGACGAGCGCTGTCCCGATCTCCTGTGGACCGAAGTCCTAGACCAAAGCGCCTTGATCAACTTAATAGACGAGTTTGGTCCTCATTGGTCAGATTTTTTTGCAGTATGCCGTCCTGATGAGGGTAAATAAGCCCTCGTCGGGACGGCATGGTGTTGAAGTCATGGGGACTCACTCACATGGAGGAGGGGTCCAATTGTATGACCATGCATTGTGGCCCTTCGGGGTCAGGATGCATGTGTTTTGATTGACCATGTGCTTCAGCCTTTGGGTTGAGGTGCATGTGTATGCTAATGGTACAGCCTTGATAGACGGTGTGCCTTGGCCATGGGGTCAAGGTGCACATCCAAGGCTGTTCAAATGTTTGATTTTTTTAACTTTTTTTTTATTATAAAGAGGTAAATTATTATATTAAGAGGTAAAAATTATTATAAGAGGTAAATAAGCCCGAAATCTGGATTGGCGGCTTTGCTTGATGTTTAGCCAATGGGGACCAAAGAATAAATCTCTGTCTGTTGACAGAGTGGCCAGGCTGAGGCCTCCGGGACGGAGGTGACGCTTTGGTCTCGGACTTCGGCCCACAGGAGATCGGGACAGCGCTCGTCACGCTGTTATGTCGTTGATTA
>NC_136261.1:363309741-363540717 GCF_964187855.1 Myxine glutinosa | reverse complement strand
CCCCACCTGGTGTATTGGCAATCCTCCCCACCTGGTATATTTGGCAGTCCTCCCCACCTGGTATATTGGCAATCCTCCCCACCTGGTATATTGGCAGTCCTCCCCACCTGGTATATTGGCAATCCTCCTCACCTCGTATATTGGCAGTCCCCCCTACCTGGTGTATTGGCAATCCTCCTCACATGGTATATTGGCAGTCCCCCCCCCCCACCCCCCCACCTCCCCCCCCACCTGGTGTATTGGCAATCCTCCTCACCTGGTATATTGGCAATCCCCCTCACCTGGTATATTGGCAGTCCTCCCCACCTGGTATATTGGCATTCCCCCCACCTGGTATATTAGCATTCCCCCCCACCTGGTATATTGGCAGTCCCCCCCATCTGGTATATTGGCAGGCCCCCCCACCTGGTATATTGGCAGTCCCCCCCCACCTGGTATATTGGCAGTCCCCCTCACCTGGTATATTGGCAGTCCCCCCCCCCCCACCTGGTATATTGGCATATCCCCCCCCCCCCACCTGGTGTATTGGCAGTCCCCCCCCCCCCCCTACCTGGTGTATTGGCATTCTGCCTCCCCCCCGCACCTGGTGTATTGGCAGTTCCCCCTGGGTATATTGGCATCTCCCCCCACCTGGTGTGTTGGCAGTTCCCCCGGGTATATTGGGCATCCCCCCCCCCCCCTGCGTCGTATATTGGCATCCCCCCCCCCCCCCCCCTGCGTCGTATATTGGCATTCCCCCCCTGCCTGGTATATTGGCATTTCCCCCCTGCCTGGTATATTGGCATTTCCCCCCTGCCTGGTATATTGGCAGTTCCCCCCTGCCTGGTATATTGGCCTCCCCCCCCCCCCCCCCTGCTTGGTACATTGGCATTCCCCCCTGCCTGGTACATTGGCAGTTCCCCCCTGGTATATTGGCATCCCCCCCCCCCCCCCTGCCTGGTATATTGGCAGTTCCCCCCTGGTATATTGGCATTCCCCCCTGCCTGGTATATTGGCATTTCCCCCCCTGCCTGGTATATTGTCATTCCCCCCCTGGTATATTAGCATTTCCGCCCCCTGCCTGGTATATTGGCATTCCCCCCTGGTATATTGGCATTTCCCCCCCCCTGCCTAGTATATTGGCATTCCTCCCCTGCCTGGTATATTGGCATTTCCCCTGGTATATTGCATTCCTCCCCTGCCTGGTATATTGGCATTTCCCCTGGTATATTGGCATTCCTCCCCTGCCTGGTATATTGGCATTTCCCCTGGTATATTGGCATTCCCCCCCTGGTATATTAGCATTTCCCCCCCTGCCTGGTATATTGGCATTCCTCCCCCTGCCTGGTATATTGGCATTTCCCCTGGTATATTGGCATTCCCCCCTGGTATATTAGCATTTCCCCCCCTGCCTGGTATATTGGCATTCCCCCCCTGGTATATTAGCATTTCCCCCCCCTGCCTGGTATATTGGCATTCCCCCCTGGTATATTGGCATTCCTCCCCTGCCTGGTATATTGGCATTTCCCCTGGTATATTGGCATTCCCCCCCTGGTATATTGCATTTCCCCCCCCTGCCTGGTATATTGGCATTCCTCCCCTGCCTGGTATATTGGCATTTCCCCTGGTATATTGGCATTCCCCCCTGGTATATTAGCATTTCCCCCCCTGCCTGGTATATTGGCATTCCCCCCTGGTATATTGGCATTCCTCCCCTGCCTGGTATATTGGCATTTCCCCTGGTATATTGGCATTCCCCCCTGGTATATTAGCATTTCCCCCCCCTGCCTGGTATATTGGCATTCCTTCCCTGCCTGGTATATTGGCAGTTCCCCCCTGGTATATTGGCAGTTCCCCCCCTGTTATATTGGCATTCCGCCCCCCCCCCCAACCTGGTGTATTGGCATTCCCTCCCCCCCCCCACACCTGGTATATTGGCATTCCCCCACCCTGCTATATTGGCAGTTTCCCCCTCCCCCTGGTAGTATTTGGCATTGCCCCCCCCCCTGCCTGGTACATTGGCAGTTCCCCCCTGGTATATTGGCATTCCCCCCCCCCGCCTGGTATAATGGCAGTGCCCCGCCCCCCCCCCCCCTGCCTGGTGTACTGGCAGTGCACCCTCCCCCTGGTATATTGGCAGTTGCCCCTGGTATCCTGGCAGTGCCTCCCCTCCCCCTGGTATATTGGCAATGCCCCCCCACCCTCCCCCCTGGTATAACTGGCAGTGCCCCCCTCCCCCTGGTGTATTGGCAGTTGCCCCCCTTGGTATACTGGCAGTGCCCCCCCCCCCCCCCCCCCGCCTGGCATATTCGCATTCCCCCCTTGGTATATGCCCCATTGCCCCAACCATTCCCTCTCCCTTTTTCTTCCCCACACTCCCTTACCGTTTCTCTCCCTGTCATCCTGACCATTCCCTCTCCCCCCAACACGTAGGTAATAAATAGACCACTCCGATGATAGTTTTGCCACATTTTACCCTTAAGAAAATACATTTAAAGACTCGATTTAAGGTAAAGTGAAAGTTATTTTAATGGCGTACATGCTACAAGATGGTGCGGAGGTAACACACTTACCTTTTGCTGTCTAATCCAGGTTCAATTCCAACCCGAATGTAACCTGTCAAATTAGTGTTTCCTCGAGAGGGGATTCCATGCAAAAAAATGCACCATCCCTCGGATGGAGATCAAGGTGATTGTCCCGTCCGTGAGCATGACTTGATGGAAGTTAAACATCCCATGTTGTCCTATATGAAAAGTGGGCGAGTTATCGCCGGCACCCTGAACAACTTGCAAACTCCTCCCACCTTCAGTCACGTATGTCACATCAAGAGTGGTGACCCGTCCCGGATTGGTTCGGGCCCTGAAACGTTTATCTTACTCGACTAGTCGTGATACGACCCAGAGCTCTGCAAAGGGAATGGGCCTCGGACTACAATTAATTGGGATGAAAGCCCCAAGTTACTGGGGGTACTGACGATAAGCCGGCTAATAATCTGTCCTACAAACTGCCATATCACGCCAAACCCCGTAAAGACTCAAATGCGAATGAAGAGTGCATCCTTTATTGGTGCAGTGCACAGGTAACGTTCGAAGTTATCCTCAGGTGGCAATGTCAGAGAGCCGTGACGTCAAAACAAAGCAATCACAAATCTCGTTAGCAGCTTCGGTGAACAAATTTCCTTTTGAGGGTGGAAGTCGTCCATGAAAAAATTTTTAAATAAATTATTCTTCCTCACTTTCACTTGCCACTGAGTCTCAGCACAGCTTGGACGAGGGAACGATGCCATCGAACACGTGGTGGATGTCCGTCTCGCACATGAACGCCGGGGTCGACACCACCTGTTACGCGAGTCCACGTGGGATTCGTGCAGGTCCGTTAAAGTCGACTCCAAAAATGCAACTCCACCTCATAATGTGAGCCAGTTATACAAATATTACATGTCAGACAAGAACATTAGCAAACAATAGACAAATCAACACAGTGTATGGGATTTACACCCTGGTATATAAGGTTTCTCCCCTCGTAAGTTGTCTAGCCTGGATTTGAATCTCGGCCCAGCTATAAACTGTCATTCTGGTGCTTCACAGGCAGAGTGATTCATCAATGTGTGTGCCGTCCCTCAGATGGACGCGAAACAGGGCGTCCGGACGACGTGATATTCACTGATGGGCGGACTGACTGAATGATAACTGGGCATTAGTTGGTGGACGCAATAGATCCGAGGTGTCCCTTTGTAAGGAGCCATTGCCAGCACCTTGGTCAGCTATTGCCGGCACCATGCTAGCTATTGCCGGCACCATGCTAGCTATTGCCGGCACCATGCTAGCTATTGCCGGCACCATGCTCACTATTGCCGGCACCATGCTCACTATTGCCGCACCATGCTAGCTATTGCCGGCACCTTGGTAGCTATTGCCAGGCACCCTTGGTAGCTATTGCCGGCACCTTGGTAGCTATTGCCGGCACCATGGTAGCTATTGCCGGCACCTTGGTAGACTATTGCCGGCACCATGGTAGCTATTGCCGGAACCTTGGTAGCTATTGCCGGCACCTTGGTAGCTATTGCCCGGCACCATGGTAGCTATTCCCGGCACCATGGATAGCTATTCCCAGCACCATGGTAGCTATTGCCGGCACCTTTGGTAGCTATTGCCGGGCACCATGGTAGCTATTTCCGGCACCTTGGTAGCTATTGCCGGCACCCATGGTAGCTATTTCCGACACCTTGGTAGCTATTGCCGGCACCTTGGTAGCTATTCCCGGCACCATGGTAGCTATTGCCGGTACCATGCTAGCTATTGCCGGCACCTTGGTAGCTAGTGCCGGCACCATGGTAGCTATTGCCGGCACCTTGGTAGCTATTGCCGGCACCATGCTAGCTATTGCCGGCACCATGGTAGCTATTGCCGGCACCATGGTAGCTATTTGCCGGCACCTTGGTAGCTATTGCCGGCACCATGGTAGCTATTGCCGGAACCTTGGTAGCTATTGCCGGCACCATGGTAGCTATTGCCGGCACCTTGGTAGCTATTGCCGGCACCATGGCAGCTATTGCCGGAACCTTGGTAGCTATTGCCGGCACCATGGTAGCTATTGCCGGCACCATGGTAGCTATTCCCGGCACCATGGTAGCTATTCCCGGCACCATGGTAGCTATTCCCCAGCACCATGGTAGCTATTTGCCGGCACCTTGGTAGCTATTGCCGGCACCATGGTAGTTATTTCCGGCACCTTGGTAGCTATTGCAGGCACCATGGTAGCTATTTCCGGCACCTTGGTAGCTATTGCCGGCACCTTGGTAGCTATTCCCGGCACCATGGTAGCTATTTGCCGGCACCATGCTAGCTATTGCCGGCACCTTGGTAGCTATTGCCGGCACCATGGTAGCTATTGCCGGCACCTTGGTAGCTATTGCCGGCACCATGGTAGCTATGTTCCGGCACCTTGGTAGCTATTTGCCGGGCACCCTTGGTAGCTATTGCCGGCACCTTGGTAGCTATTGCCGGCACCATTGGTAGCTATTCCCGGCACCATTGTAGCTATTGCCGGCACCTTGGTAGCTATTGCCGGCACCTTGGTAGCTATTGCCGGCACCTTGGTAGCTATTGCCGGCACCATTGTAGCTATTGCCGGCACCATGCTAGCTATTGCCGGCACACCGTTGGCAGCTATTGCCGGCACCTTGGTAGCTATTTTCCGGCACCTTGGTAGCTATTGCCGGGCACCTTGGTAGCTATTTCCGGCACCTTGGTAGCTATTGCCGGCACCTTGGTAGCTATTGCCGGCACCATGGTAGCTATTTCCAGCACCTTGGTAGCTATTGCCGGCACCTTGGTAGCTATTGCCGGCACCATTGTAGCTATTGCCGGCACCATTGTAGCTATTGCCGCGCACCATTGTAGCTATTGCCGGCACATTGGTAGCTATTGCCGGCACCATTGTAGCTATTGCCCGGCACCATTGTAGCTATTGCCGGCACCATGCTAGCTATTGCCGGCACCATGGTAGCTATTCCCCGGCACCATGGTAGCTATTGCCGGCACCTTGGTAGCTATTGCCGGCACCTTGGTAGCTATTGCCGGCCACCTTGGTAGCTATTGCCGGCACCCATGGTAGCTATTTGCCGGCACCTTGGTAGCTATTGCCGGCACCTTTGGTAGCTATTGCCGGCACCATGGTAGCTATTGCCCGGCACCATGCTAGCTATTGCCGGCACCATGGCTAGCTCCAGTGAGATATTCCAAATTGCTGTCCTAACTACTGCTGGGAAGGCAATGGCAAACCACCAAGTGTATTCTCTCGACCAGGAAGCTGCTGCGGCAGTCCTCGACACCCAGGGAAGAGGTAGAGTTGAGATGACTCCAACCAACTACTGTCTGAGCCAAAACACCACACACCTTTTCTCATACTCTCCACTTTCCTCTCAACATCCTTCTACCTTCTCTCGACTCAAATTAATTTCCTTAACTTTTCCCATTTCTCCTCTCAAGTAGAAGACTCAAAAAATGTAATACTCTGTCATTCCCCTCTCCCCAACCTCCATTTTTGAGCTATCTCCATCATAAAAAAGGATATCGTAACCTCCTTGGGTACGTGCGTGGCTCCCATGGTCTTGACAGCACCTGCAGCAGCGGCATGTGGCCACAGACCACCTTCCTCGGACTCGTGGCCGACTGTGAGCTCCACCGACGGCAGCAGCTTTGCGGCAAGCACGGGAGCGATGCAGCACAGGCTTGTGCAAAATAATTACCAGGGCAGTATGACAAGGCCTCACGTTAAAGATCCCACGTGTTCTTCGCGAAGAATAGGCGAGCTATCGCCAGCACCATTAACAAATCACTGCTCTAACCAACAAGGGGCACTGGCATCGGCACTTGCGTTGCATTTCACTTGCCCAATCGGCTTCTGCGCCTTGTGAAACTCCTTCAGGATTCGTTTCGACCTCCGGCTCAACCTTGCACGCTGGGCCGTCCACAGCAAACGAAGAGCTGCGACGAACAAAGAAAAAGACCATCCTCGGTCAGTCGCCATGGGCGAGCAAACTTGCAGGATTTCAGGCAACCCTAATTTAAAAATGGAATCCTTTGCAGAGTCGACACTAAAAGGACACGTGGACCAGTCTAGTTTCCCAGGATCACTCACAGGTTTTTGGCTGCTCCGAAACCTCCCGGAAAGATCACGGCGTCGTGCTCGCTCACGCTCAACTGCTTCAGCTCGTCGATGTTTCCGCGGGCAATTCTCGCCGACTCCACCAGAACGTTCCTGCCTCGCAGCGCATGCAAATTACCCGTCGCTCACTGCGAAACCGCGTTCGGCTGATTCGACAATCGTCCAGTCCGATCTCCGGTGCGTCACGTCAAAGCGCCTCAAATTTATGTAGAACTAGCAGAGGTACCCGGCTTTGCAACGGGTAGTGGGAGGAGGAGGGGAGGGGGGAAGAGGAGGGGAGGGGAACGGGGGGGGAGGGGGGAGGGGGAAGCGGGGGAGGAGGAGGGGAGGGGGAAGAGGGGGAGGGGAATGGGGGGGGAGGGGGAAGGGGGGAGGGGGGGGAGGGGGAAGGGGGGGAGGGGGGGAGGGGAAGGGGGGAGGGAAGGGTGCGGGGGGTGCCCAGGGGAAGAAGGGCCCCTCCCCTCCCCCTCCCCCCCTTTCCCCTCCCCCCCTCCCCTCCCCCTCTTCCCCCTCCCCTCCACCCTTCCCCCTCCCCCTCCCCCCTCCCATCCCCCTTCCCCCCTCGTTCCCCTCCCCTTCTCTTTCCCCCTCCCCTCCTCCTCCCCCTTCACACCAGGGGGGTTGACTCAGCCTGTCATCCCACCGAGGTCGGAAGTCGGAACTCATTGTCGTCAAATAAATGTAGCCTGTATGTTTCACTCTTTGTCACATGCCGTTGGTCCCATGTCAATCGGATGAAGTTGAAAAATTAACGTTACGAAGGTTCTCTGGGACGTACTGATTCCGAATAATGAAGTTGAAAAATTAACGTTCCGAAATACGGCTAATTACGCTAACAGAAGCGCTGGAGGGAGCACTGCGCTCCCTCCCTTAGATTCCCTCCTCTTCTGCTAGCGCTAATTACGCGTAACACACTAATTTTAAAACCCGAAGTTTTTTTAATTTTAAGGTGTGCTGTAGTCAGAAGCGCTAGAAGCGCTGCGCTCCCTCCCTTCGAATCCCTCTCTCTTCTGCTAGTGCTAATAATACGCTAATTTTAAAACCGAAATTTTTTAAATGTTTATGTCTCCGTGACATTCCTGGGACCATCCCGAGTCGAACAGTACTTTCCCGCTCGCAAATCCGTCCACGGGTTCTCGAGATCTTAGAGATCGTAGATAGATCAGGATACAGACACAGAGGCCAACTCTACTTTATATATATAGATGTAACAAAATTGAAGGACGACGACCTTATAAGCACCAGGTACCATTTTACATTTGGCTGTGACTTACCTGGTCTCACCTTCCACTGGCTGGCCCTTGGTGTGATCCACACACGTGCATTTGGGGATGTTAGGCGCAAAGATCTTCACTTTCGCGCCGCCGCGGCTCAGGTGAACAAGCACCCTGCAAAACATGAATTACAAGGACATCAGCAAACGATGGACAAATCGACACACTATATGGGATTTCAACCTGGTAAATGGATTTCTCCCCCTATAAGATGTCTAGACTGGGTTCGGATCCCGACGCAGCTATAAAACGTCACCCTGATGTTTCACAGACAGGGTGGTTCATCAATTTGCGTTCCGTCCCTCAGATGGACGTTAAACTTGGTGTCCCGTCTGTGAGCATTCATTAACAGAAAAAAAGAACCACCTTTAGAGGCCATTTTTCCCCGCAGAGCAGGGGTTGGCCTTTTTTGGCACCGTCTTCTCCTTTTTGAAGCAATGTTTTACATCCGGATGCTCTTCCTGCCGCCAACCCTGTTGGTCGCCTCTTGCGACACACAGGCGAATTACCAGTGAACTGGTACTCAATTTGCCGACCTCGGAAGGACGACAGGCTCAGTTAACCCCTGGCGTTAATTCAGCGATCGACCGGGATTCAAACCCAGGATCCTCGGATCCCAAGCCGGCACCCTAACTGCTCAGCCAACACCAGGCTAAGAGCATTTGTTGGTGAATGTTAAAGATCTCACGGAGTTCTTCACGAAGAGTCGGCGAGTTATCGCCGGCACCATGAACAAATTCCAAATTCCTGCCATAATTGACTGACTGCGTGACTGGGAAGGCAATGTCAAACAAGCTAGTATCACCCATGTGAAGAGACCTCTTCAGCAGCAACTACGCGCCATCAAGAGTATGGTAGAATGATGATGATGGTGTATTTCTGGTACGAGAGTTATACTATAAAAACCTTACGCGGAGGCCTCGTGTAGTTCTGAGCCATCATAAACACCTGCTCCAGACAGCACCTGCAGGAAACAAACACCTGGTTATTGGCATGTTGAGATGACCAATTGGCTTAACGTCTATCCTAGGGACGGCACACTTTGTGGTGAAACTCCTCACCTGCGAAGCACCGATCCGGGTCGGGAATCTAACCCAGACCAGACAGCTTAAAGGTAATTTTGCCACCTCTGGGCCTAACTTGCCAACCCCAATCACAAAATACTATTAACCGCCCCCCAATAGTCAACGACGCGAGATCAAAGATGGCTGACTGTCGGTACGGCTGGCAGCGTGTCTATCCTGAGTCGGTCCAGGGTCGTTGGCTACCTGGCTCTGTGTTCTCCAGCAATGAAGGCACCACCACTAAGTAGTGGCAGCGTTAGTCATTTCAAAACCCCATGAAAAAGTGGCCCGGTGGGGGGCCCTGACGTCAAACTAAAATACGCAATTTGGTGTCTGTCTGTTTGTGGACGACGCATTTGGTAGTTAATTAGCCAATCTCAAAAAAACATGCTTCGGCGACTAATTGTGTAACAAGAAGACGTCATGCAGAGCACGAAACTTGAAAAATCCTCCCCCCGCAACCCCCCCCCCCCCCCAAAAAAAAACAACAACAACTTGTCATGGATACATCAAATTGTCCATTTCATCAAGATTAAAACTGACGATCTAAATCTAAATCAAAGCTCGGGTCAATCGGATGAAAATTGACGATTTTTCAGATGACAATTGATGATATTAGAAGTTTTACCAAGAGTTGACCTTTGACCTTTTGACTTTAAAAATAGTTGGTTTCCCAATTCAGCGAGGCACTGAACAAATGCTGTTCAATTCTCAAGTTAAATCGGATGAAAATTGATGATTTTTTAGATGAATATTGATGATTTTGGAAGTTTGACCTCGAGTTGACTTTTGACCTTAAAAATACTTGGTTTCCCAATTCAGTGCGGCACTGTGCAATTGATGTTAAATTTTCAAGTCAATCGGATGAAAATTTATGATTTTTCAGATGAAAATAGATTTTGGGAGTTTGACCTTGAGTTGATCTTTTGACGTAAAAAAAAAAAAGTTGGTTTCTCAATTTAGTGACTCGATGTGCAAATGCTGTTCAATTTCCAGGGTCAATCAGATGGAAATTGATGGTTTTTCAGATGAATATTGATGATTTTGGAAGTTTGACCCCGAGTTGACTTTTGACCTTTTGACCTCAAAAGTAGTTGGTTTTCCTATTTAGTGACTCGATATGCAAATGCTGTTCAATTTTCAAGTCAATGGGATTAAAAATAGTGATTTTATAAATATGACCTCCAGATGACCTTTGACCTCAAAGCCAATAGGCTTCTCAATTGTGACGACGTCCACAACTTGGTGAAGTTTCGTAACGATCTGTTTAGAATTGTGACCTGTAGGTGAGTGACAAACAGACAGAAAAACAAACACAACCGACCAATATACTTGGAAAATCTCCGATTTTGTAAGTAACAAGATGAAGGTTGCAGCTCGTTTGTTTTGGCCCTTCTCACCCAGGGGTTCGGCAGATGTGACGACACAATTTCTCTACCGATTGTGTAAAGATAATGAAGTTAATTTTGTTGATCGTACAATGAATGGTAGTGTGGATTTACTCAACAAAATCCAGTTGAATTGACATTCGGCATTCTCTACATTTTATTGTCATTCTTGTTGCATTAAACGTAGTTATTGATCAGCTCAAGCTGCTTTCTCTCCTATCCTCACGCCATCATCTTGTTCTAGTCTTGACTAGTTAAACAACAGGGGAAAACTCCCCCTCCCCCCTCCTAAACCTCAATTAATCACATTTTTTGTTTCCTCGAGTTGGATCGTTCAATCTGCGTTGTTTAAAAAACACTCACATGATGTGTTTTGTCAGCAAAGTGAGACCTATCAGTGGGATGAATGAATGTATGAATGATCGTTTTAAGGCCATTTTTCCCCGTTAGAGCAGGGGTTGGCCTTGCAGGCCCCATGACAATCATGGTTCCCTGTTTGAGGCAATGTTTTTATGGCCGGATGCCCTTCCTGACGCCAACCCTTGGTCGCCTCTTACGATGCGCAGGGACACGGTGTACCTATTCTAAATCGGGGTACACACCGTGATCATTCATCCCAGCAAGCTGGTACTCAATTAGCCGACCTCGGAAGGATGACAGGCTGAGTCAATCCCCCTGGCGTTAATTCAGCGATCGACCGGGATTCGAACCCTGGATCCTAGGATCCCAAGCCGGCACCCTAACCGCTAAGCCAACACCAGGCTTATCAGTGGGATACAAAATGTAAACTGTTCTACCATCCTCACCACCACCACCACCCTTACCACCATCCTCACCACCACCACCACCACCACCACCCTTACAACCATCCTCACCACCACCATCACCCTTACCACCATTCTCACCACCACCACCACCCTTACCACCATTCTCACCACCACCACCACCACCCTTACCACCATCCTCACCACCACCATCACCCTTACCACCATCCTCACCACCACCCTTACCACCACCATCACCCTTACCACCACCATCACCCTTACCACCACCCTTACCACCATCACCCTTACCACCATCACCCTTACCACCACCCTTACTACCATAGTCACCACCACCACCCTTACCACCATCCTCACCACCACCCTTACAACCATCCTCACCACCACCATCACCCTTACCACCATCCTCACCACCACCCTTACCACCATCCTCACCACCACCCTTACCACCATCCTCACCCTTACCACCATCACCCTTACCACCATCCTCACCACCATCACCCTTACCACCACCCTTACCACCATCGTTACCACCATCGTCACCACCACCACCCTTACCACCATCCTCACAAACATCACCCTTACCACCATCCTCACCATCACCCTCACCATCACCACCCCCTCACCATCACCACCCCCTCACCATCACCACCCCTCACCATCACCACCCCCTCACCATCACCACCCCTCACCATCACCACCCCCTCACCATCACCACCCCCTCACCATCACCACCCCCTCACCATCCCCTCACCATCACCACCCCCTCACCATCACCACGGCCCCATCTCAAAGGATTACGTCAGTGCTCTTGTTGGTTACGTGTTGATCGGTTACAGTAGGTGCCCATCACCCCGTGGATCACCACCACCACCACCTTCATAAAGACCCTAACTC
The DNA here is from genome assembly GCF_964187855.1 of Myxine glutinosa. NCBI lineage: Eukaryota > Metazoa > Chordata > Myxini > Myxiniformes > Myxinidae > Myxine > Myxine glutinosa. The sequence continues at coordinate 363,528,664 of NC_136261.1, read as the reverse complement.
TCATCACGACCCTCACCCTCATAATCAGCACCACCATCACTACCACTACTACTACCCACATCACCACCACGACCCTCACCCTCATCACCACGACCGCCATCCTCATCATCATCACTACCGTCCTCGTCACCCCTCACCATAATCACCACCACCTTAATAACCACGACCCTCATCCTCATCATCGCCACCCTCATCACAATCACCCTAATCACCACCACCTTAATCACCACGACCCTCATCCTCATCCTCATCATCTCCACCCTCATCACCCCTCACCATAATCATCCTCATCATCCTCATCACCCCCACTACCCCCACTACCACCACCCTCCTCCATCTCAAACGATTGTTCGGCCATACGTGGATGCCCCTTTGCCTCGGGGCCCCCATGGGTCGCATGGGTCGCATGACCCTGACGCCGCTACTGCGACCAAGTGCAGCGGACCCGACCCGAGCCTCGCCTGTTGGGAAGCTGTTCATGTACAAGGTGGTGGCATCTTCGATCCGTTTTGAATCTGGATCTTTCAAACTACATGTCCCGGTAGGTATTTGTGAACTTGTGAAATCCGTCCCTCTTACAAATGAAGTTTTCAACTGAACGTTTCAAGCAAATGACTGAACAAGTTCCATGAAGATTTAGATATTTCCCAAACCCGATCACATTCACGAGCCGAACAGTAATGACGTCACGCTGTAAATGCTCACCTGCGTCCCTCTCCTACCCACCTTGCCAGTGCAGACGACTCGTCAAGATAATGTATAATATCGGAGTTGCATCACACCCGACACGTGATCGATGGTTCATAACTCACCACGGCCACTCGAGGTGCACCCAAAGGTCGACCCGAATGTAGGGCGCGCAGAACACCGCGAAAAGCGATTCTACTGGACAGCATCACGGCTTGACGAGACACGAACAAGAGAGATTGTCGAGCCAGACAGAATCACAATGTCAGTTTCTTCTTCTCTATTCCTACTTCGGAAATCGATACGTGCCACTCAATGACCATATTATTCAGGACAATATTTACACCCGCAATCTATACCTTCCTCGGAGATTAATAAAGATATTAAATTAATGCTGAAACACGTAGATCGGAATCTATATATACCACTCAAGAAACCATATTTAGAAAAATACACCCGCAATCTATATATTTCTCAGGGATTAATAAAAATATTAAATGCTGAAAAACGTCGATCGCAATCTATATATACCACTCAATGAACCATATTCAGAAATATACTTACACCCGCAATCTATAGCCTATATTCCTCGTGGATTTAATAATTAAATGGCGAAAAACGTAGATCGGAATCTATATATGCCACTCAAAGAACAATTATTTTTCAGAAAAATACACACGCAATCTATATATTCCTCGGGGATTAATTAAATGGCGAAAAACGTGAATCGTAAGTTATATATGCCAGTAGAATCACCGAGAAGGACTACATGTCTTCACACCGAGTTTCATGATCCTTGGTTAGGAAGAAGACGGCGTATGGTTGGGTTACGAGCATTTGTTTTGCACTGAATGCAATTTATAAAGCGTGCTTTGAGAGTACGGAAATGTCCAGATGCGGAAAAACTTACATGGGAAATCTATATATGCCACTAGTGAATCAAATTTCCCAAGGTTATATTTTTAACATTTGAATATGACAAATTAACAAGTATGATAATTTCGGTACCGTAGCACACGACTCGAAGCGGGGAACCTTCATTACATGAGGATGTATTTGTGTGACAGCAAAGACTCCGTTTCCACGATGTCCATCAATCCGAGCAACGGATGGACCATTTACACCTATGTCCGCTCAACGTTTCGGGGAATCCCCAAAATGACGTCACGTCCTCGTGCAAACGTCCCCTGCCTCTCTATATAACCTCGTTTTCCGGTAGTGCCGAAGAGGTAGGGCCGCCATCTTTCACTTAGTGGAGATATAAAAAAAGTATATATATATACAGTATATATATATATATCTATAGGCCGATGCTACTGCAGATAACCCGAGGTGTGTCCCATTACCAATCAGATTGCCATCGCTTGGCAAGCCAGCCGTTCCTTATCAACCGTTTTAATGGAGTGCTTGCTTGAGTGCTTAAGCCGTTTGGCGAGCGATCTACAAGCTGATTGGTAATGGAACACACCGGTTTTACCAAGCTGTTATAAGGGAATTCGTTCTCAATAGTTTGTGGATTATTCAGGGAGGTTGCAGGAAATGTCCATCGACAGCTTAATGCCAAGGACCCGTGGAAATTCCACGTTGTAGCGGTTGCCGCTAAACATACACAATCGCCTTGCACCTGCCGGGGACGCAACCGGGGAGCGATCGCTGTGCCGGGCTCGCCTGGGCCGCCCGGAGACGCTCAGTCTCGCCTTTCCCGGGCATGTCCAGACTTGCCTTTCCCGGGCTCGCCCAGGCCGCCCGGGCACGCCCACTCTCGCCGCGTTTGATTGTATATATATTGCTGCCCGATAAACGGGCTTTTCAGAGTACCCGAGTTTGGTTTTGTGGAATAAAGAAACTCGGATGAATTCCCGTCTTTTGTCGCGTCAATCCTTTCAACTCGCGTAGGAGCACAGCTCTTTCATTGGTGACCCCCGACATGGACACGGCAGTTGCCCTTAAACTGCCTACCTTCTGGGAGGCTCACGCGGCGGTTTGGTTCGCACAGGCGGACTCCCAGTTTGCCCTGCGAGGCATCACCGCCGACGGCACCCGCTTCCACCATGTGGTAGCGGCACTCGGCTCCGCCACCGCGGCCCGCGCCCTGGGCCTCCTCCAGCACCCGCCAGCCGCTGACAAGTACGGCGCGATCAAGACGCTCCTCCTCGACGCATTCGCCCTCTCACCGGCAAAGCGCGCACGACGCCTGCTCGACCTGCCCGAGCTCGGCGACACGCGCCCGTCCGAGCGAATGGACTACATGCTCGCGCTGCTCGGTGAGCACTCCCCGCATTTTCTTTTCCGAGAGCTGTTCCTCCGCCAGCTGCCTAGCCAGGTACGCCTCGCCCTGGCAGGCACGCAGATCACGGATCCCCGCGCCCTCGCCAGGGAAGCCGACAAGATCTCCTCGGCAGGCCAACACATCGGGGCGGCTACCTGGAGCCCGCCGCCGTCCGAGGCGACGCCCATGGCGCCTGAGCACCCGGTGCGGTTGGAGGCCGAACTGCCGGTGCAACTGGCGGCCGCCACGCCACGCCGACCGCTCCCAACACGACGGCCGGGGCCTCCACCTGACCAGGCGTGGTGTTATTACCACGCCAGATTCGGACACAAGGCTCGGACATGCCGACCCCCGTGCACTTTCGGCAAGTCGGGAAACGACCGGGCCGGCGTTCATTACCAGCCATGAGCGCCGGCCACTCGGGCAACTTGCTTTTTATCAAGGACAAAGCGTCCGGGCGACGCTTCCTTTGTGACACCGGCGCCCAACTGAGCGTCATACCCGCCTCCGAGCAGGACAGGCAGACCGCCGTTTGCGGCCCCTCCTTGGTCGCTGCCAACGGATCGGCCATCCGCACCTTCGGCCCGCACAACGTCACCCTCTGCTTCGGCAACCAGCGCTTTAACTGGACCTTTGTGATGGCGAGCGTGCCGATGGCTTTGCTGGGCGCCGACTTCCTCTGCACACATGGGCTGCTGGTTGACGTCAAACGGCATCGCCTTGTCAACGCAGAGACTTTCAGCTCCCTGGCATGCACGATGAGCAGCTCTGCGCCGACCGAACTAGCATGCGCCCTCCAACCAACATGCGACCGAACTAGGCCAACGAGTTCGCTCGCCTGCTCGCGGAGTTCCCGGCCCTCACGCGGCCGACGTTTTCGGCCGTCGCAGTGAGACATGGTATCGAGCACCACATACCAAGTACGGGCCCGCCGGTCTACCTGGAGCACCTCGGCATCGTGCGACGCTCCGATAGCGCGTGGTCCTCGCTACTGCACATCGTGCCGAAGCCGGGGGGCGGTTGGCGCCCATGTGGCGACTACCGCCGCCTCAACGACGTTACCACCCCCGACAGGTATCCGGTCCCGCACATCCAGGACTTTTCTGCCCATTTGGCAGGGCAGGTCATTTTCTCAAAAGTTGACCTAATACGGGGATACCACCAGGTACCTGTCAGGCCGGCCGACGTCCCAAAAACGGCCGTCATCACGCCGTTCGGCCTATTCGAATTCTTGAGAATGCCGTTTGGCCTCAAAAAACGTGGCCCAGGCGTTCCAACGCTTGATGGACAGTGTGCTGCGCGACCTGCCGTTCCTCTTCATCTATCTGGACGACATCCTCGTCGCCAGCACGTCCCGCGCCGAGCACCTCCTCCACCTCCGAACACTGTTCGAGCGCCTCAGCGAGCACGGCTTAATCGTCAACCCGGCCAAATGCCACTTCGGCACGGCAGCCGTTGAATTTTTGGGCCACCATAACACCAGAAACGGGGCCGTGCCGCTGCCAACCAAGGTCGAGGCCATCACCGAGTTCCCACGTCCCCGCTCCATCAAGGCCCTGCAGGAGTTCCTCGGCATGGTGAATTTCTACCACCGTTTCGTGCCCCGCACTGCCATGCTCAGCTCATGCGGCCCCTTTACGAAGCCCTCCGGGGCAAGCCGGCCAAGCATGACGTCGTCTGGTCCGCAGCCATGGACGCGGCATTCACAGGCGCAAAGCTGGCCCTCGCCGACGCAACGCTGCTGGCTCACCCGGTGCTCGACGCTCCAATCGCCCTCACTGCGGACGCCTCCGACTACGCGGTGGGTGCCATACACGAACAATGGGTGAACGGGGTTTGGCAGCCACTCGCTTTTTTTAGCCGGCAACTCCGGCCGAACGAGCTAAAATACAGCACATTTGACCGCGAGCTCCTCGGGCTATACCTGGCCGTTCGCCATTTCCGCCACCTCCTGGAGGGCCACCCATTCACGGCTTTCGTCGACCACATGCCGTTGGTTTACGCGATGGCCAAAGTCACGGAGCCGTGGTCGGCCCGCCAGCAGCGCCACCTCTCCGCCGTGTCGGAATTTACCACGGACATCCGGCACGTCGCCGGAAAAGACAACGCCGTGGCCGACTGTCTTTCTCCGGCCAGCGCGAACGCGGTCCACCTCGGCATGGACTTCGCGCTTATGGCGGCCGAACAGACCACCAACACCACGGTGCAAGCCCTCCGGGCGGCGGACACGGCCCTCCGCCTGGCCGACGTCCCCTTCGCGGACACTGTCCTGCTCTGCGACGTCTCCCAAGGCCAGCCTCGCCCCATCGTGCCCGTTACCTGGCAGCGCCGCGTTTGCGCCTCCCTCCACGGTCTTTCCCACCCGGGCCGGAAAGCTTCCCAGAAGCTGGTGTCGGCGCGTTTCGTCTGGCACGGACTTTGACGGGACGTCCGCGATTGGGCCAACGCCTGCACGGCCTGCCAGCGGGCCAAGGTCCACCGCCACACCCAGGCCCGCTGGCGCCTTTCACCGTGCCCGAACGGCGTTTTGACCACGTCAACGTGGACCTGGTGGGCCCCCTTCCCCCATTACGAGGTTTCACACACCTGCTCACCATGGTGGACAGGACCACCAGGTGGCCGGAGGCCGTTCCCCTCGTTTCCACCACCACCGCCGACGTGGCGCAGGCTTTCATCGCCACCTGGGTTGCCCGCTGCGGCGCACCGGCGGACATCTCTTTGGACCGCGGTCCGCAGTTCACCTCCGAGCTGTGGGGCGCGGTCGCCCGCAACCTGGGGGTCAAGCTCCACCATACCATGGCCTACCACCCCCAAGCCAATGGGTTGTGCGAGCGTTTTCACCGCTCTATGAAGGCTGCGCTCATGGCCGGCCTTCAGGACGGCGGTTGGGCCGACCGGCTGCCGTGGGTTCTTTTGGGCCTCCGCACGGCCCCCCAAGGAGGACCTCCAGGCATCCACCGCCGAGCTCGTCTACGGCCAGCCGCTACGCGTCCCGGGCGAGTTCGTGCCCGACGCTACCAGTCCCTGGTCCGCGGCTCACCAGCGCTCGGACCTCCAGGAGGCCGCCCGACGGTTTGCCCCCGTGCTAACGTCCCGCCACGGTGGCCCCCAGTCCTACGTCCCCCCAGCGCTTCGCACAGCGGAGTACGTTTTTGTGCGTCATGACGCACACCGGGGGCCACTCCGGCCGCCGTACGACGGACCCTTCCGGGTCCTGCGACGGGATGACAAATCTTTTGTCATCGACGTCGGCGGCAGGTCGGACCGGATTTCGGTGGACCGCCTCAAGCCGGCGCACGTGGACGTCGACCAACCACCACGGTTGGCCCTTCCTCCGCGGCGAGGCCGCCCCCCCATCCACGGTTCCCCCCGCTCGACCACCCACCACCACACCGGACCCCCCCCCCCCCCCCACGACCCTCCAGGGGTCGCTTCCGCCGGGTCATCAGGACCCCCCTTAAATTGACCCTGCCATGCAAGTCGATTCTGGGGGGGCGCGTGTAGCGGTTGCCGCTGAACATACACAATTGCCTTGCACCTGCCGGGGACGCAACCGGGGAGCGATCGCTGTGCCGGGCTCGCCCAGACCGCCCGGAGACGCTCAGTCTCGCCTTTCCCGGGTATGTCCAGACTTGCCTTTCCCAGGCTCGCCCGGGCACGCCCACTCTCGCCGCGTTTGATTGTATATATATTGCTGCCCGATAAACGGGCTTTTCAGAGTACCCGAGTTTGGTTTTGTGGAATAAAGAAACTCGGATGAATTCCCGTCTTTTGTCGCGTCAATCCTTTCAACTCGCGTCGGAGCACAGCTCCTTCAACGTAATGTAAAATGTGACATCAAGTCCTCAACCCTCCCCCTCTCCCCTTCTCTGCTCCCTACCCGCTCCAACTCTGTCCTCCACTCCCCTTTTCTTATTAAAGCCCTCAACACCTCCACCAATCCAGGGACCTCCACCCCACCACACCCAATGCCTCAATCCCCCTTTCCCAGATCTGACCCTTCTCTGCCCCCTCCCCCTCCATCTTCTCCCCCTCCATTCCTCCCTCCCTCACTACAAAGGCTTCTCGGTGAAGCAAATTGGCAAAAATAAAATTATTCATTGGATGGAATTCACTGAAGAATGTTTTTTTTTTAACTTCTGAGAGGTGGTGAACCAGCGACTCTGATATTATACACTGCCCGTGAAACTTTGTGCTTATGCTCACACAATGCATAGTCAAAGCGTTATTTTGTACTCCTCACACGTGCATGAAATCAGAGTGGAAGCCATAGTAAGGAGTCCAGTTCAGGTTCCATTTCTAAAGAATTTGTTCCCACTAGGCGCCCGCGGAACTACGTAACTTCCGGTTAGTGCACCCTTCGCGACAAGTCACGTGACGGATACGTTGAAAACAAACCACAAAAGGACACGTGTTTCAGCTTACTTCCGGTAGTCTCACCCTAATACCGAAAGAGTAGAATATTTATGGGGTTTCCTACGGATGTTCTTTTACAGCACAAATCACGAACTGTTAAAACGGCTAAGGTTTCTCGGGGGACATAAATCAACAGAAAGTTCTTATATATTAACAGAAATGACTGAATAATTTGTGGTTACATTTTCTTTTTTTTTTTACTTCCAGGTGTGTGAACCAACGACTGACCCTATACACCACCAGGGTGCACAACTCAAAATTCCGTGAATATCGATGTTTGCAAACCTCCGCATGCACCGTCCAGACCCACAAGCCGATTGATCCTGTTTCTTCACGATGGCGTCATATGGCAGCTCTGGGGCAATCAGCTCCAGATAAGAGATTGCAACCACTAAGGGACCAGCAACATGGGACACTGGTTTCTTGGACAGACAAGATGCATCCCGTGTTATCTACGGCAGGTCACTCACCCAGCACAGAGATTCCAATCAGCACGGTAACGGGACTTTGGGCACAAGGATCCGGCCGGGAACCTCTGTGCTGGGGGTCAGAGGTGGTTGTGCTACACGGCCTGTGGAGTTCGGACCAGAGTTACCCGGACCAACCGGTGCACCATAGGAATTATATAGATAGATGGAAGTCAGATAGATGAGGATGATAATCAATTGGTGCTAATCCTGTGATATCTACATATTAACCATGAAATTTGTGCAATGATCTCTCTGACTGGAAAATCCCATTTATCTATTTCCTGATGACTCTCCTCCACCCTCTGCCATGACATGCCTCATCCATTTCTTCAGACCTTGACAAAAATCACAAGCTGGATAAACACTTGGAATCTGTCTTTCATTCCTGACAAATCTTACACTCTCACTATCTCTCTCCAAAAGGACTGCAAGGACCGTCTGGCAAACCCCACTGTTACGTGCTCCTCCCCAAACCCCGGTCACGGTGTACCTTCGAGCCCCGAAAGGAGTCACGGCAGAAAGATGTTATTATGTGTGCCAATGACCAATGGTGAAACCACACCAACCAATCAAAACCAAAAACAAGAATGTCACACAAGAAAAACAACTTGCACAAGTACAATATTAATCAATTGCACAACAAATATCACATCATTCCTATGATGGTACCATCAGTTTCTTACTCGATAACGCACGGTGCTCCACGTGAGCGAAATGTAGCATTCCCAAAGTCACTGTCCCGGCACCAGGCCAAAGTCGACGGACACTCCATGTCTCCGACGGACACTCCATTTCCTCTTTTGGTCCAGATGCCACCTTTTCCTTAGATTCCTTGATGTCACTCCCTTTCCTATTATCTCTTCCAGACTTTTCCTACAATATCTCTAAGGAACCCAAACCACATCACCTTCCTTCTCCTTCTCTTCAGAGCACTTCCTACCCATAGTACGAGTCACTGCACAGGATGGAAAGATACCCGGAATCTCCTGCTCTAACTGTGCTGTGTTATTTTCCATACTGGGCTTTTCAACCAACATCGGATTACCAGAAACTCGACCACCGGCCAAATCATTCCCAATAATAAAAGAGATTCTCTCTACAGGAAGAGTGGCTTGTAACCCCACAGTGACCAGTCCTGACACCAAATCAGACTTCAAATGGATGACATGAAGAGGAACTTTAACATAGCCACCAACCCCCTGTAAAAGAACACTAACCCCAGTTGCCATCTTCTCCGACAATGGCAAAATGCCCTCAAGCATCAAAGATTGATGTGCTCCTGTGTCCCTCAATACCCTAACAGGTCTCAGGTTAGTTAAGTCCCCATCCAGTGACACAAACCCCTCGGAAATAAAAGGTTTGTAACCCTCTTGGACAAGGTCGTTCTGTGATGCCGTAACTTTGGCACGGGAACCTTCACAAGGCACTGTCCTCTAAGGACGATTTCTCACATTGGCCAACGCATTCGGAGTTGCACTAGTCTGACTCCGCTCATGATTTTTCCTTTTCAGGGCGTAACATTGGACATCAAATGCCCAGGTTTCTTGCAAAAAGCACAAGTAGGCTCGGAGGAAAAACTTGTGGTCTGCCTCAGGCCCCCCGGAAGATAGGTATGCCTTGGAACTGCAGTCTTCTGATCCATAAAAGTCGCGGTATCAGATTTGTCCCCATAGTCCTCTCTAGGCCGCCTCCATGAAAATTTGTTCTCCGATCCTGATTTACCATAACTCCCCTGGCTAACTCTAGGTGGGAAGTTAGGTTTGTGGAACCCCATCCTGTGTGTCAAGGCATAGTCATCTGCCACTGTTGCTGCCTCATATAACCCCAGTACCTTTTTTTCATCCAGATGCACTTTAATGTCCACGTGGACACTGTTTGAATTCCTCCACCAAGATCAATTGTCATAAAAGGTTGAAGTCTTTCCCAATCTCCTTCGAGTCACAGCACCTATCAAACATAGTTTCCTTCATTCTGGCAAACTCCACATGGGTCTCTCTCCCTCTTCCTGGCATTCCTGAATTTTTGTCGGTAAGCTTCAGGGACCAATTCATAGGCTTTGAGAATGGCTTTCTTCACTATCTCATAATCTGCACATTGGTCAATCGGTAAAGCCGAATAGATATCTTGAGCTTTACCCACCAGAACACTTTGTACTAACATAGTCCATGACCCCACAGGCCATTTTAACATTTGAGCCACTTTCTCAAAGTGTAAAAAAAACTTGGCTACCTCCTTTTCATTAAATGGTGGAACCAGCCTTACATGCCGACCAACATCCCAAGAGTTCTGACTTGTTATCGAACTAGCTGGCATGGATACTACTTCTATTCTCTCTGTTCCCCCAGTAATTCCAGCTCCTTGAGTTTAAGTTCCCTCTGATAATCCATGTCCCGTTCCTTTAACTCCCTTTCGGCTCTCCTTTCCTCTGCTCTTCTCTCCTCGAGTTCTCGTTCCCGTTCTGCTCTTTCCTTTTCCGCTTTCGATTCCAACTCTTTTAACCTATCCTGGCTCTGCAGTTGCATCTCCATTTTCCGGAGCTCCACATTTCCTTTTTCCTCTGGTAACCAATCCAAGGCTACCTCTTCCCATGTTCCTTGTCCCACCAGAGATTCTACCACCAATGTCTGCATCTCCGCTTTCTTCATACTAACTCGGACCTCCAAATTACAATATTTGGCCAATATAATGAGTTCCGATCTTTTTAACGCCTGGAACTGTGCCTCGTTCGGGGACGTCGCAAATTTTTCTGCGTCAAACACCATGGTGACTATCAGTTAGCACCTGTAAACTTTCACACAAAAATTTCCAAATTTTCAGAAAAATTTGGGAATGTTAGAAAATTCCAAACTTGGGAATTTTGGGAATGTTAGGGAATTTAATCCCAGACGAGGCCCCCAATTTCTGTTACGTGCTCCTCCCCAAACCCCAGTCACGGTGTACCTCCGAGCCCCGAAAGGAGTCACGGCAGAAAGATGCGTTATTATGTGTGCCAATGACCAATGGTGAAACCACACCAACCAATCAATACCAAAACCAAGTATTGTATGAATGTCACACAAGAATAACAACTTGCACAAGTACAATATTAATCAATTGCACAACAAATATCATATCATTCCTTTGATGGTACCATCAGTTTCTTACTCGACAACTCACGGTGCTCCACCTGAGCGAAATGTAACATTCCCAAAGTCACTGTCCCGGCACCAGGCCAAAGTCGATCCACGCTCCGGTGATAACAAGAAACAGGTCGTATCGAGACCAGAACCCAGGTCGGCTGACAGTCAACACTGCCGAAGAACCACTGGGTGGGTGTCGGGCCGACGTCTGTCAGGCAAAGGTGCACCCAAAAGGCGACTGGGAATTCACACCTTCGGTTCACCAGACAATGACGCTGGTATGAATGTTCAGCGGCTCCCAAACGGAGCCGCGAATTCCCAATCGAAATCCACGTTACACACGCGAACCAGGCTAACGGCTGGGTGCGGTGAAAAGGCTGGAGCGAGGCGAAATGGCGAACGGGCCCGTAATGGAGGCGTACCTGCTCTCCAACAACGATTCACTCCAGAATCAACCGCAAAACCAGTCACGCAGGTTTATCTGCCACAGCGATATCCACTCTGTCACAGGAATCCCTTCCCCGGGGAAACCAATGTTTGCTCGTGACCCACGGTCGCCAGCGTCCACTCGATACTTCAAAGCAGCTCGGCTTTTCTCCCGACCTCACTTGTTCAGCTTTCCCTTCCTCTTCTTTCTTCCGGTTTCTCCCGATCCATTTCGTTTTTCTTTTAAAACACTAATTTTTCCTTTTGAAGGCAGTTATCTACATTTCACTCAAACTAAAACAATAATAGTCCATGGAACTAAAAATGCTTCAAGTGGATGAAAACCACAACAATGGAAGTGACGAATCCGTAACACCACCCACCCCCATCTACTTAATCCTCGAGGAAGTTCATCAGCCATGATGATTCTTAGGTGAACCACATTAAAAAGCTGGCCGTCGGACAACGTCCCGCCTTTGGCACACCTGAACTCCTATCCACAGCTTCATGCGCTCTCCCACCTCACACCTTGCTCAGCTTGACACCGTGGAAACCAAGGCTTTCAAGATTGGAATGTCCCATGATGATGGTGATCCTATGGGTATATCACTTCGTCATCGCAGAGATCGGTGATCTCTGTCTTCCACTGACCCCTTTCTGGTCTTGTACCCACTTACCCGCTTGTGGTGAAACTACGTACCTCAATCCAGGATTATGCTCACCTCCACTCATTTCTTCCTCTTTTTCCCGCTGCTGTGGAATGAACTTCCACATACTCTTCATTCTCATTCTTCCCTCCAGGTCTTCACAACAGCTGTTCACCACAATCTCAGAACCTCCCCAACCCAAAACCATGATATTTCGTTTTACGCACGCATAATAAATGTACTATATTAGTTATTGATGCCTTCAGCGTTGAATAAGGTGGTAGCCTACATGTCAAGCTTGGATGTGTGGACCTTAAGATGAAATACATGAGTAAATGTAAATGCAGGGATCATATTTGAAGCATTTGTTAATAGACCATCCAAGGTTTGAATCCAAAGTACTGAATTATTGGCATCTCCAGGAAGGAGACCGAGTGGCAAGACCTAGAAAGTAGATTATATACATACCTCGTGCGCTTCCATGACCAAGCTGCCCACTGCTACCTCTTGGCTGTCTCACATTCACAGTCATGAGCCATTTGCTAAAAATACACCTGGAGCCAAAATGCCCGTTCATTTAACCTTTTGGTCACAATCAACTGCTCCCGTCAAATCCCCCTTTTGTTTCATACAATGCATGGAAGGAAACGTAGAGGGCCCGGAAAGGTGTCCAACGTCAAATGTCAACCACCAGTACCTGATGACAGTTTCCCCACTAATTCAGCACAATCAAAAATATATATTTGAAAACATTTTATTACAAGATATTTACTTACATTGCACACCTACATACCCTCCATCCCCACACCCTAGAGCACACTGATGGCAAAAACCCTCCAGCCTCCCTCGTCCCACTCTCCCTGACAAAACCATGCCGTTGCAAATTAAGAATACAGAGTGAAGGACGAACCTGTTTTTAAAAACTGCACAGTATAAGTGAATCACGATTGCTTTGTGCGTTGCGATTTGAAGAGTGAAAACAGGAAAAGGTATCATTTTGTCACAGCAATTCACAAGTTTGAGAGCAGACAGACAGACACCTTTTGCATATCATGGTTGCAAAACAGATAGGATGAAACATTCACAGCCTTTAGAGTGAGTGAAAGTAAATAATTGTATCGTATGGAACACAAAAAAAAAAGGAAACCTCAAACACATTCATTAGTTTTACAAAAAACGATCAACCAAGAGCAGACAAAGATGGGGTGAGGGAATAAAATGATAAAAAGCTAAAGAAAAATATCCATATTCTCAACAACTTGGAAATACAATAAAGGGACAGTACAATGCAAACTGTAGGCCAAAAGAAAAAGTTAAATAAATAAAAAGAAAAGCAAAATGCTACAAGTACGTCAAGCGCATGGTACGACGGATGCATAAAGGAGCGAGTACGGAGCAGGCCAAAAAATAATAATTAAATAAAACTACACATTCGAGTCGCTCATTCAAAACGTAACTGTAACACGTGCATCAGATGCATGCGGCCGATATAATAGTTCGGTGATAACTAAAAAATAATAATAATAATAAAATTTGGAGCGATCACTTCGGATACACCACGTCGATATCACATGGCACAAACGATCCGAGAAGAAACACGTGTTGTTATTTTACATCGTCGTGCCGTGGACATGAGAAAGGAAATATCAGCTGGTGAATAAAACAAGGGAACATTGGACAGACACAGCAATGGGATAATTTTTTTTGAAAATAAAATAAAAATTCCTACCATCATTCAACAATAACAACAACAACAACAGCAACAACCTCACTTAAAATCAAATCAAGTGCTACACGTGCTTTCCCATTAAATGTACAAAATATCAAAACACTAGCACATTGGACTTTTCATTAAACGACAATCTGCAAGGCCCGATCCTACTGACGCAGTAAAAGATCAAGCGTATGAAAAGCTCTACACCGATGGACTTGACCTAAGGGCCCTCTGTGCTCCAAAACTTGTTGCGTACGAGGCGATCGGACACGTATTAGTGGAACAGCAGACGTGTCATGGTCATACCCCGTAGCGCTTTACGTCCTTCAGTGGCAACATCCACATGACCAACAAGACTCTTGGACCTACTCAGAACAGGATGACTCTCACCCCACCTCAAACTTTGAACCTTGACCTGTGAATACAGTTATACTATTACTCCTCAAAAGTTCCCCCCCCCCTACTGTACCCCGTGCAAATTCATGTCCAAGGCTTTACAGCGTTGGCTCTGTCCGGATGATCCAGCCTCCACTTTCAGAGCGAGACCTGATCGTTACACCATGCATAGAGATTTGATTTAATTTAAACCCCCCCCCCCCCCCCCCAAATCCTTTCTGGGCAATGCTGACATACTTGAGGTGCTTTGGAGTCCTACTTTCGGAAGTTCCTCCAGAAAATACTCAATGCTGGCTGGAGAGGAGAAGAAAAAGAATCTCGTTCCTGCCATTCTGAAATTCGGGTTTCAAGAAAATAATTAAAGAAAAAAAAGGTTCCATTTTCATTCAAAATTGATGGCACCAAACGCTGTGGCCATTTCCTGACTCGAGACGTTTGCAATGATAGGACACGCACGCGATATGATAAAGTAATAAAACTGAGAATAAGCGAAAGACATTCACCGTCATCTGCAAGGCCCCATCGAGTCCCAAGAAGACTCGAAGCTGTAATTGTCGTATGGAGAGTGGGGGTGCAGAGGCTCAACATTCGAAAATGACGAAGGCCTCAAAACTGAGGGAGATTGGGGGGGGGAGGGGGTTCTACTGCAAAATACTCTTGGCACAACAATAACATGGGATGACGTCATCATACTCCAAAATCAGAAACATAAGCCATTTCAAAGGTAAACCCCAGTGCAAGTACCGTGCTTCCTTCCTCAACCTCTTCAATCGCCGGATGCAGTGCAAGCATTTCTGTGCACACCACGTGGTGTCGAGTGTCATCGATTCGATCCTTTACGTTTGAATTTCAAGTGGAATAAATGCTACCCGATTCGAAATAAGTTCACCCTCACCGCAGGAGCAAGCCGAATGTACAGAATGATGGTAATAGTCACACAGAAAGGGTTAACCTCGGAACTGTCGGGATACAACACGCATGCACATAAGACACACACGTCGCGTCGATGGGTTCCGGCCCGTGAAAAAAAACGATCTCATGGCATCTTTGTACAAGTCCGCTCAGCGGTCACTTTTGTCAATTTCCCACGATGGTCTTGCTGTATTGCTTCTGCTGTTCTTCTTTCATCGTCGTCTTGACGTGGGCACGCTTGAGTCCTCCATCCCTGGTGGGGAGGTGTAAAGTCAAAGTTGAGATAAATGCGGACAATAAAAAGCTTTTGTATTCCATGTTATCCAAGAAGCAGACATTTTCTCTCATGGGTAAATCACTTCCATTTTAATGTGCCGTTGCCAAGAATATCGGAATGTCACGTGATACGGATGCTCGAGTGTTTAACATGGGAGGGAATATAAATCGTGGCATCCAGCAGGACAGATTAGATTCACTCACCACACCAGGTCCACCAGACCACCCTTCCTCGCAATCTCCGCTTTCACC
This sequence comes from Myxine glutinosa, assembly GCF_964187855.1. NCBI lineage: Eukaryota > Metazoa > Chordata > Myxini > Myxiniformes > Myxinidae > Myxine > Myxine glutinosa. Next base: position 363,513,080 of record NC_136261.1, on the reverse strand, counting down.
CGGTTAGCAAATTGAACGGCATTCTCACCATGCTGCAAAACGTTGTTTCATAGACAGGGGAGGGTGGAGAGGGGGTTTGAATGGTCATTAGTGCAACTCCCCAATCAAAAGATGGCATACAAGTATACCCAAGCAAAAGTATGTGAATGAAGTTTAAAAAAAATTAATAGTAGGGAAGTTGGGTGGGAATAAATAAAATATTCACCCCCTACACAGCATCAACGCACGTACAAATACGTGGACACAAGACAGGATGGTGGAGACGTAGCGCACTTTGAGCTATCAACTCGGGGTTCGACTTTGGATTTAAAACTCAGATCGGTGTTTCGCAGACTGGGCATCGAATCACAGAGCGTGTACCTCGGATGGACGTTAAGTCGGAAGACCTGTAAACCAGCAGGAGTTAGTGAATGTTAAATATCCAACGGATGACAAGTTCCTGCTACAAAGTGAACGGCAAACCTCCAAGTGGAATTCTTGCCATTAGACTGCTGTGGCAGCAACGAACCTGCTCTTTGGCAAATCACCCCGGAGAGAGGCAAATGTATTGTTGCGGGGATGTGATATTGGTTGAAGGGAGTAACACAGTAGAGATATTTGATTATTAAATGTGTAGCACAGGAGGATGGTATTCGTGAACAAAGATTACAACGTGTTGAAGTACGTCTAGACAGGTCATCTCTGTGAAATGTTCCTTTGATCCATGTCATACAGTCTCGAGCAGCTGCAATTGGCATCTCCACAAGACGTGGAAAAAGCCGCTAAGGCATGTGAAAGGAGTTCGTTGATCGGGCGCTGCAGCGGTTATGGTGACCAAGATCGGCAGGTGAAGATAAAGTGCTCAAGATGGAGATAAAAAGCGCTTGAGCGACCAGGTGAAAGCAGCTGGAGAACGCCCGTAGATGCCATCAAATTGCTCCCGACAATCCGAAGAGAGGAGTTTTGCGTTCGCCTCTGTGCTGCTGGATGTTCAGAGCTTGCAGGGATGGCTACCGAGACACACGGCGCCGAACAAGCAGTCACCTCCTGCCAGGATACGGTTAAGCCGAACGGATTATCGTGGATGTGGAGGAATCATTACTGCATCACTGTGTGATCTGTATCTGATTGTTATAGTACAGTACCGTACATCGATTCGGTAATTGCTGTTAACACGAGTTTTTCTCTCCGATCTCCCCTCCCCCATTTATTAAATCTGATTACTTCAATTAACTTGTGTCGCTGGTTTGCTGTTCATCTTTTGGCTATTAATCCCAGGCAAATCCTTGAGGAGAACCTGCTTCAGAGTGCAAATGACCTTAGACTGTGATGAAGATTTACGTTCCAACGGGACAACGACCCAAGCATACAGCCAAAGCAACACTGGAACTTCTTCAGAATAAAAGTGAAAGTCCTTGAATGGCCCAGCCAAAGCCCAGACGTGAATCCCATTGAGAATCTGTGGAAAGACTTGAAGATTGCTGTTCACCGACGCTCCCCCATCAAAACTTGACAGAGCTTGAGCAAATCTGCAAGAAAGAATGGGAGAAACTCCCCAAATCCAGATGTCCAAAGCTGACACAGACATACCCAAGAAGACTCGAAGCTGTAATCGCTGCCAAAGACGCTTCTACAAAGTATTGACTCAAGGGGTTGAATACTTATGTAAATTTGATATTTCTGTTTTTCATTTTCAATGAATTTGTAAAAATAATTCTAAAAACATGGTTTCACTTTGTCATTATGGGGTATTTTGTGTTGGTCAGTGACCAAAAAAATTAAATTTAATCCATTTTAAGTTCAGGCTGTAACAACAAAATATGAAAAAGTCAAGGGGTGTGAATACTTTCAGAAGGCACTGCACATATACACATACCATGAAGTAAAACTAGAGCGAGGTCAATGGCACACCATCACAAATCCCCACACTTTTCCCACCGAAAGAAAAATTTTAAATATGGCAAAACTTTCCACCAGGAATGACCCAATATCAAATGGGGTTTGAAAAAAATATTCCCGTTTTGACCCCTGTGATCCCAAGTCCCCATCCCGTGGGGTATTTCATTTTTTAAAAACGACATATCCCCATTGGGTTATCAGGCAAATGTTTTTGAATTAAAGCCAGTTTATCTGTACTTAGCAAGTTTCAAACAGGGATTCAAAGAAAAAGAACATTTTTGAACACATCCACTTCCACGGACATAGGATCCAAAATGGTGGCAACTCAAAACATGGAATTGGCATGAATCACATATTCAAATCAAACTTCATACCAAAAAAAAAAAATTTATTTTTATTTTTAATGAAACTGAAAGCCGTCACACGATGCAGCATGGCGACAAACACAAACCGATAAAACTGTCCACAAACAATACTGAAACAGGTTTTTAGTCATCGAGTTACCTTCAACAGTGAACAGCCAAACTACATGTGCGTGGTTATAATAAACCTTCAGAGAGGAGGGAGCGTCAGAGTGGGGTGTGTGGTGAGCAGTGCGAGGGACAGAACTTGAGGAAGGCAAGAGGTTACAGGGGTTTGAAACAAGTGGTAGAGACAGAGGTAGAGGTGGAGTCGTAGAGCAGGGCAGGCAACACATGGCTACTGTTGACCATGACACCAGAGTGGCATCCTTACTATAATTCAAGAACCGGTGTTTGTTTCAGTGCTTTTTTTGTTTGTTTATTGCGTTACTCCTTCAGTTCTAGGCAGATTGCATCCAGACTTGCTACATAGGATCAGCATGACCCCAATTAGTGCATAGGGGGTGTTTTTATCTTTGTAGGTGGTCTTGGGGGCAGGGAGGGAACAAATTCGCTGTGTATGTCTATAGTTGAGCACCACCTTCAGGTGAGAGAGGGTATGACAAGTCCCCACCCTTTACAGTACAGCATCACTGTCCCCACGTTTTACAGTACAGCGAGTGGTACGTTTAAATAATATTAACAAAACAATCCCTGGCCGCCCTCTTAGGGAGCAGGTCCTTCTAGTTCTATATCGTCGTTGGACTGAAAGTCTGAACGTCATACATCCTCACAACTTCACTTGTTCCTTCGTTGAACATCAAAACATTTACATATCTTCCAAGATAACATAAAAATTGCAGCACTATTTTCAGTGCGCCCTCACACTTGTTTACATTTCATGATGTTGCCTTCTCAAAAGATAAGTCTTTATCGACATTTAGATCCACAGAACCTTTGGAATTAGATATATATAGGAGTCGGTAAAATATGCTAAAGTACTATACGTAAAGCAATTAAAATCAAACTCGCAAAAAAAAGAAAGAAAAAAAAAGAAGCTGCACCTTGGTCATTTAACTTGCCCACCCCACCCCCTGTGGTTATGTCGTGACATATGGTGAAATACCACACAACTCGCACGCGAGTATACCCATAGTTGAAACTTTTGGAACCAATTTCCCACGAGAAACAATACCAGCAAGCTTCAAATGTTACCTGGCAGGTCATCGGTGGAAGGTACCACACATTGCAGACGATGGCCCAGCTGCTCATCATGCGGAGAAGGTAGTTCACCATGCCATACTTGCTGCTATTCCAAAAGGCATCGCCAAAATGAGGGTCGTACTACACACGCGGGAGCAAAAAGGGCCCACTTTACAGAAACCATTAAACACTCTGAATCATGTTGTGCATTTCAAAGTAAAACTGACACTAGAGATTACCTTGATTGCTACAGGGTAGATTACTCCTCCAATTTCAAAGCTTCCTTTTTTAAACATCATCACAGAAGTGTTGTTGATGCAAGTGCCTGAAAGAGACCATTCAATACGTTGGGGGTAGAGGGTAGGGTGAAGATGGAAAACAAATGAAGGTTGCCATTTGTCATGTTTGCAAATAAACAATTAAACATCGACTCATCGATGTGATTATGGATAGTGCTTGCAGAACTTACCCTCTGGAAAGATAAGAATGGGTAATTTGTTTCCATCAGCAATGTGATCACTCAACCTAAGGAATTAAAAATGAAATAATATTGCACAATTGAGCGGTATTTGAAAGGCAAATGCATGAAAATATATTTACAGTAATACCTTGCATAACGCTGCCCCAGAGAAAGCCAATTCGTTAGAGCTCTTTGCCCTGGAGAATTTATTTATTTATTTATTTTTACAAAGCACTCCCCGAGTAAATGCACCCGCCAGCATCGTATGTACCTATGCACCCGCCGGCATCGTATGTACCTTTGCACACGCTCTGAGCCAATCGACGCTGTTTACTCCACCTTTATTTTGCAGCAGGAGGTTCCTCCTTCCACCATTGCCATGTAGGAAGTCAGAGCAGAGGACAAGCGAGTGCAATTTTTTATTATTGATGGTTGTACATATTTTAATGTTTTAAACACTAACTGATGTTATTATAATAAAAAAATATTTTTATTTGTAAAATTATGTGTTTACCATATGTATTTTGGCTGACAGTCTGTTTATTCCTGACTCGCGAGGTGCCCATGGCATGCCATGCACAGGTTGGAGCCCAAAATGTCAGTGTTCACATGCAAATAAATTGCGGCAATTCATGGGTGGTAACCGAGAATCCAAAAAAAAAATATATATATATATATATATATATGTTTTGAGAAATTTTCTGAAAACACATCCATTTTATTTAGGACACGTGCAGGGACCCCAAAAGCTGCACAGAAAATTTAGTGGGGCTGGCTGCAAAACAGAGAATGGTACTGTAAAATAAATGTAGTACCATGCAGTACTTTACTTTAATGATTATGAAGGAGCTGATAACAATGACAATGGTTTACTGAAAACGATTCCAAATGCGGTAAATGGCAAAACTGCTCGTGCCGAACCTGTGTGTGTTTACATGTGGAGAGAGAGCAGCTCCATATAGGTGAAAAATCAAAATCATAATTGTATCGAGACATTTATGAAATCTCCCACCCACCTAAGGACACCCGGACCCCGAAAGGTTCCACAGAAAGTTTGGCAGGGCTAGCCCCCAAAACTGTGGGAGTAGTTTGGGGACAGACAGACACTCCTGTGTTATTATATAGATACGTGAAATGCCTTGCAACCCATGCCTGCAGAAAGCAGACTTTTTGGAATGCCAGACTCATTTTCCATCCATTAATCATGTGACATTGTTTTGTTTTTTTTAATCCATGGTTAAGCCCTCCGATGTTGAAAGTTTCATGTCAATCACACAAGTGTTTGCAGAGAAAACAAATTGAAAAGCGAATGAAGGTGAGAAAAAGTGAGGGTGGAAGAAAAAACAGTGAGGGCCTTGGCCGACATTGCACAACATGGTCAAGGAGGATGGTTGTGGACTCCTACTACTAGTATTATCAGCATTATTAACAATCCCCCTTCCTAATTAAGCTCGCATATCCCACTCATGCGCAAGAAATAATGCTGCCAGGAATGCTTCTCCATATAAGCAATGGTATGATAACCCCTTTTAGCATATTTTCAAGGAACGCATCCTGAGCACCAAATGAGGCATTACTGTATATAACAAAACAAGACTTGCATAAATATTGCGACACACTCTTCAAAAGAATATCCTTTCAATCCGTACATAGATATTTACAAAGTTTTATAAACAGACTTCAATATGCATCAATGAACACTGTGATCGCCCAATACAGCACACCAAATTTATTCAGATAAGCTGCGATGTATGACATTTATCGGATGGTACATCTCCAAGCATTTTACATTCAATTACCTTTGGGTGACAAGGAAACGATCCTTGGCTTCAGAACGCTCAAAGAAGACATGCGGACACGTCTTGACAATCGAGCGCTGGATCAGTCCAAGGATGCCTCCATGCTTCTGTCCAACCTGAACGGGTCCAGCATAAACATGTAGAATCAACAATAGCAAGACAATACATTATGAAGGACGTAAGTTCACAAAAACGGGGAGGGAGCCATAGCGGGCAGGACCTGGTATCAACTGAAGTCTCCTCTTTTCAATAATCTTCTCCAAAAAAAAAAATGTAAACAAGGATGCAAAACGGATTTCTGCCCAAAAAGAACAGTTTCACATCAGATGTGTATTGTACCTTATTGTGACCAGTCTGCTCTTTCACAAATAAAGGAAACAAGCGTTATGCCTAGGTCCCCCGTCGGTGAAGTGATGTGAGTTGACAAAGTGGAAGACGCAGGAAACATGGAAGAGTCGATAATATTTGCGGGTGGGTTGGAGACACCCACACACCAGATTAGAAGTTAGTAGTTCGTTTATTTTTCAAGATATTCCGCTCACAAGGTTCAGACATATATGGCGGCGGCCATCTTGGATTTTGACGTGGCGACCCAACTTTCAATAGCATTCTTCCTTATGCCTAGATACACCCACACACCGGATTAGAAGTTAGTAGTTCATTTATTTTTCAAGATATTCCGCTCACAAGGTTCAACGCACGCACACACGCATGCACGGATGCACGCATGGATGCACACACGGACGGAGGGGAAAACCATAGTCCCCCTTTTGCTCCGTGGTGCGACCGGGGACAAAAATGCATTTGAGCAACAAGCGTAACCATGCAACTCACCATAGCATAGCAGCGGTGGTTAGCAAGGATGATGGTGTCGATTGGAGAGGTGTGATTGGCTACACATATTCCACCTTTCTTTGGTATGTTTTCTCTGTAAAGAGGTTGTGGGGGGAGCCCCATAGATAAACAAAACGTATTAAACTTTAGAATTATTGTGCTGCCATAAAGTACGTAATGGGAATGCACTTGGTGATGATTGGTAAAGCCCAGGCCTTGAGTGTACCTGTTATAGTAGGTAATGATGGCGGTCAAGGCTCGGGAACAAATTCTCATGCTCATCAGATGCACCAACTCGCTGCACGACCTTCTGGCCCTAAAGGAATACAACAAACAACAACAGGCATTTTAAAAGGCCATTTTCCCTGCAAGAGCGGGGGTTAGCCTTGCGGTCCCCATGACAATGTTCTCCTAAAGGAATGTTCAAACCATTTTCGATTTACAAGTACCCCGGTAAACAACATCGTATGAGAACAACAATGCCATGTGGGAGTAAGGCTATCGGACAACAGATGACCATGAACTGCCATTTTGTGAAATGGTGCATGTTCGCAAGCAAAAGATTCATCCCAATAAAAGTAATCTTTTTCAATTAAACTTGGAAGATTTTTCTTCCCTCACTTCTTCTCAAAATCCCTCCACCTTTCCCACTCTTAATTTTTAAAAGGCTGATGTCTGGCTCCTTTGTTAGGACCCACTGGATTTGAAAAAAAATAATTTGTGGGTGCTCACAGGGTCTTTTTTCACAGGTGTTGAGTTTGAGGTGAAGGTGGGAATGCATCAGGGGTCAGTACTAAGTCCACTACTATTTGTAGCTGTGATGGAGGTGCTGGCTCGGAACGTAAAGGAGGGTTTGCCGTGGGAGTTGTTGTATGCAGATGATCTGGTGTTGATTGCGGAAAGCATGGATGGACTGAAGAAGAAGATGAACACGTGGAAGGAATGTATGGAGACAAAAGGTCTGAAGGTGAATAATGAATATCGGAAAGACGAAGGTAATGGCAAGTGGTAATTAAAGCATGTGGTGAGGTGGAAATAACTGGGAAGTGGCAGTGTGCTGTGTGCAGGAAGGGTGTCGGAGTGAACTCCATTCAATGTACAATGTGCGCTGAGTGGGTTCATCAAAAATGTAGTGGTTTGAGAGGGTCAATAACCAGTGTGGCAGCTACATTCAAGTGTAAGTTGTGCACAGGGGGAGCTGCAGATGGAGGAAATGTTGAGTTGGATCTTGGAGACGGCGTGAAGCTGGAAGGTGTGAACACATTTTGCTACCTAGGAGACATGCTGAATGGAGAAGGTGGATCAGACTCGGCAACGGTTGCGAGAGTGAGATGTGCATGGAAGAAGTTTCGGGAACTGAGTGGCGTGCTGATGAGGAGGGGTGTCGTTGAAGCTGAAGGGAAAGGGAAAGGTGTATGCTGCATGTGTGAGAAGTGTTATGATTTATGTAAGCGCGACATGGGTAATGAACATAGAGCAGCAACGAAGGCTGGTAAGGGTGGAAATGTGAATGGTTCAGTGGATGTGTGGAGTATCGTTGAGAGAGAGGAAGACGAATGATGAATTGTGAAAGATGATGGGAATAGAGCCTGTGATGGATGCTGTGAAGAGAAACAGGTTGAGATGGTAGAGGACGGGGAAGACCGAGAAAGACATGGCTAAAGGTGGTGGAAGAAGAAATACGGGCAAGGGGGTTAACAAGGGGAGATGCAGAAAATAGGGCAAAATGGAGAAGATTGTCATGGGGATCGCAAGGCGAACCCCTGCTCGAGCATGTAAAATGGCCTGAAAATGCCTGTTGTTGTTGTTGTTGTTGCTCACAGGGTGCCTCAAGCAATCCCCGTCTCAACAAAGCACTATAAACCTATGGAAGCAAGATAATTTCAATAAGTATGCTGGAAATGGGCCTGGTAGGATTGGTGGGCACACTTGCCTCAGCTGTCTAGCTATAAACTGTCATCCTGGATTTTTTGCCGGTAGGGCGAATCAATGAGGTGGGGCGTGCCATCCGTCGGATGGATGTTAAACTGCGCATCCTGTCTGTTAGCATATCAGTGGTCATTAAATATCCTACCGTGTCGTTGAGTAGGCGAGTCATCACCGGCACCCTAAACAAATTACAAATTCCTACCCTGACTTCCTGTGTTGGAGTGGCGACCCGTCCATGATTGTAACTTTAGCCAATAATCTGCTTCTGCAGAACTTAAGGTCTGTATAGATAGAGCATGATAGATTGACGACGCCGATGAGGATGAAAATGGCAAAGACCAATATACAATGTCATAAGAAACTATAGAGTTCATAGAACAGGATACCCCATGCAGTGCTACTTAAATTTCAATAAAATAATGATTTTAACAATTAAAAAAAAAAAATCCGGAAGTTTAGTGATCTTGAAGTAATCTAGAGCAGTCCCAAACACCACCCCATTAAACCTTTATTTAAATTGTCTGCAAAACTGCAAAATCTGCAAAACTGGAGGATAATTTCATCAAATAAAGTCCGTACTGCAAAACTGGCGGATCTTGGAAGTAAAACAGCCATTTGTGTTCTGCAGTCTCCAAGTATTTAAAATACAATTTTACTTTAAAATAAATACAATTATATATAAAATATATATATATAAAATATGTAAATATATAAAATTGTAATTATATACAATATAAAAAATACAATTTAAATAAAAGACTGTAAAAGTCATAAATAAATTAATCCTGGTTTTACCACCGTTTTCCGCAGTGTCTATTACATCACCCCCTCGAACACATGACATGAATTATTTGTGCCTATTGTACGTGTCCATTATGACATCCTTAAAAACAGCAAGTTTTCCGTTTGGAATGATTTTCAATTTTGTTTAACTTCCAGACAGACAGAGTATAAATATCATCTCATCCCTCTCTGCACATGTGCGATCGGGACAAAATTAATATTAAAATAAATAAGTACTAAACTTAATTATAAATTTGAAGTGTAGGAAAAACAAAATTCCAGAAATCGCTCCAACACTCCCAGGAGGTTACAATGGTGCACACAGCCATAGCATCAACTTACACGTTAGAATGTTTCATTGCTGATACTCCCTCGGGTAGCGTAGCAGTCAACCAAATGCTGCAGTTAGTGTGAACAGTCATAAATCAAGCCCATCACACAGCACTCCTTGCACCCAAATAACAAAAGACTCAAAATAAATAAATAAACAAGAAGATGTCATGCGGAGCACGATACTTGCAAAATCTGCCTCCCACCCCCAAGGAAAAAAAAATTCCATTGATACAGCAAATTGTCCATTTCATCTATCTATAATTCCAGTAATCTCTGTGTGTATGTATGTATGTATGTATGTATGTATGTATGTATGTATGTATGTCTGTATGTCTGTTTGTCTGTGACCGCTGTTTCTCGACAACTACCGGTCCGATATACTTTAAACTTGCCAGGTATATTGCTGGGGACCCGAGGATGTGCCTTTTCAAGGTTTCATATTAATCGGAGAAGTAGTTACCGAGCTATGTCCAAAAAACGATTCAACCAATCAGAGAGCAGCGAGCTATCACGTGTGCCGAACGTGGCGAACAGACTCTGCCTCGGACGGCACATTTGAGAGCGTATTCATTTATTTCACGTTGGCAAACTATGTTGGCGTTCAACTATGTTTTAAAACTAATTAAAACTAATTTGCGATTCATCGTAACTGCGATATGCGACCTTCCGGACAGTGAAGACTGCACTTCCGGCAGCCAATCACAGAACGCGTTGTTGCGTAGGCGTGGCCGATGTGAGAGCGAGCCGAGCCGAGCGCGTGCGCCATTACGGTTCGTAATTCGATTTCTTCCGGAGAAAATAATAATTTCTCGATTTCTTATGCGCATTATTTCTCCCAATTCAGTCAGAGCGAAGGGCGGAAGCGAAGAGCGTTGTTTTTTTTGTTTACGGGCGTACGGGCGTACGGGCGGGGTAGAGCGTACGGGTAGCGTTTTTTTTTTTTTTTGGCAAGGAACGGGCACCCACGTACGGGCATGCCCTAGTCAAGATTAAAATTGACAATCTTGATCAAAGCTCAGGTCAACAGGAGGAAAAGTGACGATTTTTCAGATGAAAAATTATGATTTTGTAAGGTTGATCTCGAGTTGACCTTTGACCTAAAAAAAATAGTTAGTTTCCCTATTAAGTGACTCAATGTGCAAATGCTGTTCAATTTTCAAGTCAATCGGATGAAAATTGAGGATTTTAAAAACTTGGCCTATGTTGACCTCAAAAATAGTTGGTGGTTGAATTCAGTGACCATATATGTAAATCCTCTTAGAATATTAAGTCAATCAAATGAAAATTGATTTTAGAAATTCGGCCTATGTTGACCTTTTGGCCTATGTTCACCTAAAATATAATTTGTGGTTGAATTCAGTGACCAGATATGCAAGTCATCCTCAAATTAAGTCAATTGGATGAAAATTGAGGATTTTAAACATTTGGCCTATGTTGACCTTTGGCCTATGTTGACCTTTTGGCCTATGTTGACCTAAAATATAATTTGTGGTTGAATTCAGTGACCAGATATGCAAGTCCTCTTCAAATTTCAAGTCAATCGGATGAAAATTGAGGATTTTAGAAATTTGGCAAAGTTGGTGACCTTTGGCCTATGTTGACCTTTTGACCCCAAAAACAATAGGCTTCTCAATTGGGACGACCTATACAACTTGGTGAAGTTTCGTGACGATCGGTTTAGAATTGTGACCTGTAGGCCGGTGACAAACAGACAGACAAACAAACAGACAGACAGAACCACAAACGCAACCGACCAATATACTTGGAAAAAAAACTAAGCCGTTTGGGAATGCTTCGCCTATTTAAAATGGCAACACAAACGCTCACATTTTGATTGAAGAGCACTTTGTGATGATCTTAAATTATACATTTAGCATTAAAAAATGTTTTTATGAATGCACCAGTTCCCCAATAATTCATCATCAAACGGATAAGAATGCCTCGAGACACTCTCTGGCAAGTGTCAAGGCCTCGTGACCAATGACAAAAGATGGAGCTCAAACAAAAATAACATCCAGTTTCACAAAATAAGGGGTGGTCTTGCAAATGGATCAACATACCTGCCGTTGGGTAGATAGCTCACCACTGTCGTCCCAATCACCAGCCAGCTAATGCCAATGAAAGCCAACGTAAGTCTGTGGAATCCAAACAAAGAGGGAATAAAAATAAAGGAAAACTAGCTCAAGTTCATAGAACACCTTATCCCATGCAGTCTTGAGGAAAAGGATATGGGAAGGGCCTATTCAACTCTTGCTTTGCGTTTTCGAACAAAATCCCATACCTTCGAGCACGAGCACATTTTCAATGATGTGCCGCAAATTTGGCTGAATCTTGATATTCCACAGCCCTGAGTGCAAAGGACAAATTTGATTGGTTAGATGGCATAATACTATGCCCAAGTACTGCCAAATGGAAGGTTTTTGGAAGTGCCAAGAAGGAAATTTGTGTTAGACAGTGTTCAAGTCTATGATTCAATTGAAAAAAAAAAGAAAAGTTCTGAAAGGCTGGAGGGAAAAAATAAAATAATAATAAAACTTTTTCAAAAGTTTACCGCTGTTGATGCAGGGTCTTGTACACCACCTTTTTAACACGTTACATTAGTTATCCGCGCTTGCTTGTTTGATTGATTGATTCCTTCACTACATCCTTAAAAAGAGGAAGTTCCCTGTTTGGAAAGATTTTCAATTTTTTTTTTCACTGCCCGACAAGCAGACAGAGCGAATATATTATCTTCCTCTGTGCGCATATGCGCTCGGGATGAGATTCCATACAATTCTCCAAATTCAGAGCCAGAAAACTGCTAAACTGCAGGCTCATGTGCCAGTGTTCAAAATATTTAACAACATTCAATTGAAATTTAGTGTAGTTCCTCGATCATAGACTGGCGTCTGTATACAGACAGTGAACCAATTCGTGAGCGGGGTAATAAACATGCTGTGTGGTGTTCTCCTCTAAGCAGTTGTCTGGCAGGATGGTGTTTGTTATAGCATGGAACAATCCTCTATACGAGGGTGGTTTAAGGTCAGTCTAGCTCAAGACTATATATTGCGGAACATCAAAATTACAACGGGATTGTTGACAAACAACAGGAAGTGACGTCGACAATGGTCAAATACTCCTGAGTGAATGAATGAATGAATGATCGTTTTAAGGCCATTTTCCCCGCTAGAGCGGGGGTTAGCCTTGCGGGCCCCATGACAATCATGTTTCCCTGTTTGAGGCAATGTTTTATGGTCAGATGCCCTTCCTGGCACCAACCCTTAGTCACCTCTTACGATGCGCAGGGATACGGTGTACCTATTCTAAACCGGGGTACACACCGGGATCATTCATCCCAGCAAGCTGGTACTCAATTTGCCGACCTCGGAAGGATGACAGGCTGAGTCAACCCCCCTGGCGTTAATTCAGCGATCGATCGGGATTCGAACCCAGGATCCTAGGATCCCAAGCCGGCACCCTAACCGCTAAGCCAACACCAGGCAACACCAACACCAGGCTAAGCCAACACCAAACTCCTGAGTAAAAAAAGAAAAAACACAAAAACAAGATGGCAGCCAACATGATTACAGGTGCTGGGGTGCAGAAGTGTACCATCAGGTTCCCTGTGAAGTCCAACATCAAGCCAGCCGAGAGACAATGTCTGCACAATTTGTTGGCGCAAGTCTTCCCTGCCTTGTACACGAGTGGTGCAGAGTTAGAAAATGGTCATGAGGTGGTGAACGATCGTGAGCATCCGACCAACTGCCATCACGCAAGCAAACGCTAAACGTGTTGAACAAGTAACTTTGGATAATTAGCAGATTACTCGACGCAAAATGGCAGAATAATTGGACTTCGGTATTGGTAATGATTGTTCATTCTCACTCAGTGATTTGAGATGAGCACAAAGAGGGTACAAAATATTTAATGTCGAGGGAACTTAAGTAGCCATTGCAAGAGAGCTTCTGCAATACTAACGGGTTGGAGACTTATTAGAGAAGACCAACGCATGACAAAACCTCCACGGTCAATCATTTGATGCTAGAGTCAAAACGAGCTCTTTTTTGGATTCAAAGTCAAGGCTCATGGAAGAGCCAGATTGCAGTGGAGGAGTTGGGAGTCTGCACAGCCAAAATACAATTCAAGGTTTGGTCAACAGATGGAAAGCTTATGACAATTGCATTTTGGAAAATTAACTGTTAAATTGTTGTGGAATTTCCTGAATGCAGGAAAACTATCAATACATAACAAAACTAGAATGGCACTCGTCAGAGTGCATACCTCCACCAGGCTGAACAGTTTATGTTTTTTAATCCACTAATAGGCCAGATCTGAATTGGGACCTGAACCAAAATCTAATCGACTTGTTCTCGACACCGAACAAACTCGTCCACAACTTTTTAAAATATCATGTTATATATCGCTTTTCACACAATCTCTCGAAAAGAAGAATCACTTAAACATTTAAATACATCTTGTATCCAAATCCATATTCAGATCTTCACCAAAATCGAATCGATTAGTCCTTGTCACACACACAACCTCTCCACCAAGTTTCAGCCAAATCCACCCATAATTTTTTGAGATATCCTGCTATATGTCGGTTTTAGCCCAATCACTCAATGGTGAAGAATCACTTTAAAAATTCTAGTAGCCGAATCCGAATCCAGATATTCACCAAAATCTAATAATTTCTTCCTCGTCACAGAAGCTAATTCTCTGCCAAATTCCATCTGAATCTGCCAACAACTTTTTGAGATATATTGTACACTTACAAACAGACAGTGGTGAAAACATAACCTCCATCCACCTTCAGTGGAAGAGGTAACTGTCAAACATGGGAAAACAATCAAATAAAACAGTTATTGTTACAAACAGCATGTATGTGGATGAAGGCTTAATCAGGCTGACAGGATGGACTGGAGGTACGCACGCTCGCCTCAAAGCTGTCTAGCCTGGGTTTGAATTCAAACCCAGCTACACGACATGACCTAAAGTATGCAGACACCCATTCTAATTAGTGGATTCGGCTGTTTCAGCCACACCCATTGCTGACGGGTATATATAAAATCAAGCACACAGCCATGCAATCTCCATAGACAAACATTGGCAGTAGAATGGGCCGTACTGAAGAGCTCAGTGACTTTCAACATGGCACTGTCATAGGATGCCACCTTTCTAACAAGTCAGTTCGTCAAATTTCTGCCCTGCTAGAGCTGCCCCGGTCAACTGTAAGTGCTGTTATTGTGAAGTGGAAACGTCTAGGAGCAACAATAGCTCAGCCGTGAAGTGGTAGGCCACACAAGCTCACAGAACGGGACCGCCGAGTGCTGAAGCACGAAGCACTTAAAAATAGTCTGTCTTTGGTTGCAACACTCACTACTGAGTTCCAAACTGCATCTGGAAGCAACGTCAGCACAACTGTTCGGTCGGGAGCTTCAAGAAATGGGTTTCCATGGCTGAACAGCCGCCCACAAGCCTAACATAACCATGCGCAATGCCAAGCGTCGGCTGGAGTGGTGTAAAGCTCGCCACCATTGGACTCTGGAGCAGTGGAAACGCATTCTCTGGAGTGATGAATCATGCTTCACCATCTGGCAGTCCGATGGACAAATCTGGGTTTGGAGGATGCGAGGAGAACACTACCTGCCCGAATGCATTGTGCCAAATGTAAAGTTTGGTGGAGAAGGAATAATGGTCTGGGGCTGTTTTTCATGGTTTGGGCTTGGCCCCTTAGTTCCAGTGAAGGGAAATCTTAATGCTACAGCATACAATGACATTCTGCACAATTGTGTGCTTCCAACTTTGTGGCAACAGTTTGGGGAAGGCCCTTTCCTGTTTCAGCATGACAATGCCCCCGTGCACAAAGCGAGGTCCATACAGAAATGGTCTGTGTGGAAGAACTTGACTGGCCTGCACAGAGCCCTGACCTCAACCCCATTTTACACCTTTGGGATGAATTGGAACGCCGACTGCGAGCCAGGCCTAATCGCCCAACATCAGTGCCCAACATCAGTGCCCAACCTCACTAATGCTCTTGTGGCTGAATAGAAGCAAATATCTGCAGCAATGTTCCAACATCTAGTGGAAAGCCTTCCCAGAAGAGTGGAGGCTGTTATAGCAGCAAAGGGGGGACCAACTCCATATTAATGCCCATGATTTTGGAATGAGATGTGTGATGTTCGGGTGTCCACATACTTTTGGTCACGTCGTGTATAAACAACTGTCAAACCCGGTGTTTCACGGGCATGGCGATTCGTCAATGTGTGTTCCTTCCATTGGATAAACGTTCAACGGGCGTCGCATCTGCCGGCATTCGTTTTGTTGGACATTGAAGAACCCAGTGTCCTTCGCGAAGAGGAAGCGAGCTATCACCGGCATCATGAACAAAGTACAATTTCCTGTCCTAACCAGCAGAGGGCACTGCATCAGCAGCACAGCCATGCCATTAGGCAATGATGCCACCCTGCAGTCCTGTGCCACATACAAACAAAGTAATAGAAGGGTTTAATCAATAAGTACGTGACTTAAACATGGAAAATTAAAAAAATCAAACGAGGGTGACAGCTCTGTTAAAGATCAAAAATTGTTGCAAAATGACATAAGGAAAAATACAATAATAAAAAAATGGTCGTGCATCAATGTCAGCCGATGAACTTACTGACACGTCACAAAGCCAAAACATGCTTCTGTATGGACAAAACGTGTGATGCGTTTTAAAGAGCAATTACGCCGGATTAATACATTTTTATCAATCACCTGTAAAACCTGTTAATACAATGCCCAGGGATTTTCCCGGACTCTTGTATTTATATTTTTTTTTAAACCTAAAAAAAAACATTCACTATGAACCAGTGACATCAGTACTAATAATTTCTCTGTAAGTACAGACGTTGCGAAACTGCAGAGCATATAACACAACTGACTAGGTTTTGCCATAAAATAAATAAACAACAAGCCGTCCAACATTTAAGCCACAGAGGCCCCAATCAGCCTGATTATTACATTTTTATAGAGGAACAAACGTCAAGGAAAACAGTTTAAATATGGCCTCATTTGCCAGGGAATAAAGTTAATCTTCTCCAATGGTCGTTTTCATCACGACACCATGTATTTAATCATGTACCAATCAATATGAAGATTGTTCTGGCTGCTGCTTTTATGCCAGTGCACATGAGGGAGCACAGGCTCATGAAAGAAGGTAGACGACGGAAGATAACAGAACGGAATGGAAAGTGGGGAAACGTCAACAGCAGGGTACACAACGAGGATACACAACGAGCAGGTTACCACGTTTGATGTAAATCTCTTCAGCCGTTCTCAAGTATATTTCGACCTGACATGACCTCCGACCTTTGACCTTTTGATGCCAAAATCTATTCAGTTCAACTTTGCATCATAATATAATGCTTGTACCAAGTTTGGTCACAATCCCATCACTGGTTCACAAGTTAGCACGGTAACAGAATTTTTTTTTTTTGACAGGACCTCTGACCTTTGACCTCTTGCCCCCATAATGTAATCAGTTCATTATACATACTTGTACAAAGTTTGACAGATGCCTTCAACAACAGTTCTTAATGAACACAAGGAACTTTGGATGAAAGAGGAGGCCATTTGGCCCATCACACCTGCACTAATCAAGCCCATCAAGGGTAGACAAAGGGTAGACATTTGGAGGAGGAACGGGCAAGGGGAAGAATGAGTGAGTAAAGGAGAGGTGGAGAAGAGGGGAGGAAGATATAAGGTGGGGGTGGGGGAAGTTCAGAGAAAGCTGGATACAAGTTCTACACAACAACAAAAGGGCTAAAAGAAAAGGATGGGAAAACTCTTGAAAGAGCAATGGAACAAATAAACAGAGGAATATGGAGGGAGAGAGAAGAATAAACACAATAACCTGGAAAGGAAGGAGAGGGGTTGGGGAGTGTTAATGATGCGAGAAACTATAATGAGTAACGATGGCAAGGGAGTCCTAACTCTCAAAGGCGCTACCACATCAATGGGACAGGTTTGGAAGTTAAACAAGGTAACAGTGAATACCTTGAGAAACAGTTGGTTTCATAAACCCCTGTAATTTGGGATAATCGGGAAGAAAAAAAAAAAAAAGTCCAAAAAAGTCCATCAACGTCAAACTAATCCTAAGGCAAAATGCACATTAAAATGTGTGCTTAAAACACAGCACCCCAAGGCACGTGGAGAAGCCTTGCAGACACGAGGCAAACATGCTTGCAGGGATCAAACTTGTGAGGACACCTGAAATTTTAAAACCTGAATCATTCAACGGATAGTTTTTGGACAAAGGTAAAAGAGGAGTCTGTCGAGGACAAATCAGCTTTGCGTGAACATTTATCGTTTACTCGAGGGATTGGACGGCTTATTCATAAAATCTACGTTATGTGCGCATATCAAATAATGAAGTATGCGTGCCACACGTGCGGACCGCTTGGCAATCACACACAATGCGCCCTTCTCACAGCTCGAAGGCAGCGTTTACACGCCTTAGAACGTACTGCTTTGCAGTGCCAACCAGGTACATTTACATACATTACAAGGAAACGGTATAAATCGAAACAAAAATGACATGCTTCGACCGACATGCTTCCACCCACATTATTACATTATTATACATACATGTACCAAGTTTGATTTAAATCCCTTCAACTGTTCTCAAGTATCATAGTTTTTTTTACCTGACATGACCTCTGACCTTTGACCTATTGATGCAGAAATCTATTCGGTTTATCTTCGCATCATAATATATACTTGTACCAAGTTTGGTCACAATCCCATCAGTGGTTCACAAGTTAGCACTGTAACGTAATTTTTTTTCCTGATGCAACCTCTGACCTTTGACTTCTTGCCCCCATAATGTAATCAGTTCATCTTTGCATCGTTATACATACTTGTACCAAGTTTGACATAGATTCCTTCAACAGTTCTAAAGTTAGCACGGTAACGAAAACCCATCACGGATGCATGGACGGGCAACCCCAACATAATGCTTCCGGCGACTTCTTCAGTGGAGGCATAACAAAACAAGAGCAATGCGACTGTCGCCAATATGCCTCCTCGTAGTCCCTGCCCGTGACAACATGTAGATGCCCTCATTCACTGTCCTAAAAATAAACGTTTGATTTAAATCTCTTCTACCGTTTTCAAGTATCACATTTTTACCAGACAAGACAGGTTTCATATCGATCTGTGACATGGTTTTGGAGAAGGGATTTTTTTTTTTTAATATTGGCTTTAAGCCGATATGGCTGCCAAACCACGTGATATATGACATCAAAAATGTAAACTCTGCATATGTATGGGTAGGGGATCACGTTTGTGAAGTTTCGTGCTGATCGGATAAGGTTAGTTTTTCTATCCAAGATGGCTTCCAAACCACATGACCTACGATGTCATAATGTTCAAACTATATGCAGCAATGGTGTTAGATGACATTTGTAAAGTTTCGCAAGAATAGAGTAAGCAGTTTCTGAGATATAATTATTTCATATTTTCCTTCAATCCAATATCACTGCCAAACCATGTGACCGATGACATTTTCTTGATCAATTTTTAATCGCCAAGCCTAATCAATGACACGTACAGTTGAGTCGACTGCTATGGTGGTTTGGGAGAAGATGTTTTTTGAGGTTTTAGGTTAAATCCAATATGGCTGCCAAACCATGTGACATATGATGTCATAAATTTAATATTTCAATACAAATGGGTCATAGATCATGCGCATGCAATTTCAGATTTTTAGGATAAGGCATTTGATTAAAATATTTATGGCTGGTATACCACTTCACTGATGTCACTCTTATCATACTTTTGTTCCCCATTGGGAGTCCTTGACAATGTGCCAAGTATCAAATTTTTCCATGCAGTGGTTTCCAAGAATTTTTTTAAAAATCATTTGCGTTAAATCCAAGATGACTGCCATACCACGTGACCCATGACGTAAAAATTATCAAAAAACTATTCCACATGGGGGTCGCTCCTACCCTGAAAGTTTTCTCAGAAACGTGGTTTCTGAGAAAAACGAGGTTTAGCTCGTACGGACGGACGGACAGACAACCCGAAAACATTATGCCTCCAGCCAACTTCTGGGGCGAAGGCATAAAAAAGCAGCACTATATGGGATTTGAACCCGGGATCTCACCTATACGAGTACTTTTCTCAGACGCAATTGCTCTACTGCATGCAATATGTGTGCAAGCTCCTCTGTGCACCTCAAGCATGGGGAGTGCCAGGGAAGCGGGAGATAGGTTGCACAAAAATAATAATCAAGGGGAGATAATTAGGGGGTGTGGGGGGGGGGGGGGTGTGTGGGAGGGGCAAGCCCATAGAAATTCGTTGACAAATAGGATGGACTGTTTACCATTCCCATCTAAACCCATGGCTCATTACAATGGAATCCCATGTCTAAATTCCATGTACCGAGTTGATTTGTCCATTGTCGACCGAAGCCCTTGGACTTCATGTAAAGATGAGCTAATGCCTCCTAATATCCCTGACTCAGGTCAACCTCAGGCCACAAAAGCATCGATAGACGTGCCTCCACCCATGGTAGATGTCAACTCAATGTTATGTTTGATCTCAACCAAAGGTCATGAAAGAGAGAGACAGAGAAAGAGGGAGGGAGGAGAGAGGAAGATGGAGATGGAGAAAGAGAGAGGGACATAGGAGAGACATCAGATGCTCCTCACTCGAGTTATGATCTGCAATTGAATGATTTAAAGAGGGCACATGACCTATGACCTGTTGAACCCAAAATTTAATCACAGTCAATACTTGTGCCAAGTTGGGTTGAAATCCGTTCTGTGGTTCACGAGTTACGGTGACAAATATTTTACAATAAAGCCAACATGACCATAGACCTGTGACCTTTTGATGACAAAATCTAATCCGTTCATCTTGGCATTTATAGTCAAACATGCACCAAGTTTGGTCAAAATCCCTTCAGCAATTCACAAGTTATCAGGATAACGAAAATCTGCTACGCGTGCACAACCCAAAAAGAATGCCTTCGGCCAGCGTCTTCAGCTGTGGAGGCATAAAAAAAAAAAAAAAAAAAAAAAAAAAAAAAATGCAGGCTTGTTGTATTATACATTATCAAGCAGCATATCTCACCGAAGCGGAAGCAGGAATCCGTAGCGAAAGGCAACCCCCAATCCCCAAAGTATGGTGAGGCGTAGGCTAATGTATTGGAAATTATTGTTGCTTCGCGTCAGGAGGTTCCAGGACTCGAGCTCCTCAGCTGAGAATCGAGTCGTCACCTCGTCATCCACAATGGATTCCACTCCCCTTCGACAAAAGTGAATGACATCCGCCAGTTCAAACTCCTCTCTCGTGTTATTGCTTTCTCCATGGCCAGGCCGACGATTCTTCACAATTTCGTCTTCCAGGTTGCACGCCTCCTTCTTTATGATGCCTGTAAATAGAGACAGAGGAGATGAAAGCATCAACCAAAGTCTGCACACACAAGCTTTAGGAATATACCTACTCAGTTTTGCAATTTTGACCAAAAATTATATATTTATTTATATATATATATATATATATACAGTGGTACCTCGGCTTACGAGTTTAATCCGTTCCGTGACGGAGCTCGTAAGCCAAATCGCTCGTAAGTCAAAGCAAATTTTCCCATTCAAATGCATTGAAATGCTATTAATCCGTTCCAGCCTCAAAAAAAAAACACCAATTTTTTTTGTTAGGTGCTTTTAAATAACAAAAATGTACTTTATAAATAACAAATAATGTATAAACAAGCACGACCTCGTATATACTGTACATAATACAAGAGAATGTAAAGAAATAAACTGGTTTTATTAAGCAGAGGAGAAGAGCATGCCAGGTGAGGTGTGCGTGTTGTCGACTTGGCGAGGCAGTACGATCGTACTCCTTCTACGATATGTACGATTTTGAAGCAGAAGGAGTCCATAAAGGCTATAACGCCAGCCAAGGGCGTTACGATTATTTCAAAGCTCCGGACCTCTATCCATGAAGATATGGAGAAGTTGTTGTTTGTGTGGTTGAAGGAGAAGCAGCTCGCAGGAGATACCGTGACCGAGAGCATCATGTGTTTGAAAAGATTGAAACTCGGATATCGAGCACGGACCACGAGGTGTTTTTTCTTTTTTCTTAATCTCGGTTTCAGTGAACTTTTGCTCTGTGCTCACGTGTACTGTACCTGTACCTGTAATGGTACGTCAGAGGATGGCACCTGTTGTCATCATATTAAGTGCAAGATGTTCTGCATCGTAAGTTGGTACACCGTGGTCTTTCGGCGGTGTTTAAGCCGGCCGTCTTGGCTTCTGTCACCATTGGCATTGAGTCTTTCGATGTAGGTAGGTCGTTGTGTGCCGGTGCCTTGGCCGAATTCCTTCATTGCTGCATTGTTAGCTCACCTGGTTTTTTATACCACATCTTTGGTTATCGGACCAGCGAATGACGTCATCTCCAAAGTATGGCTTATTCTCACTTGTCTTGGACGATCTTCTACTTCTAGCCTTCCACCGTGCATTTGGTGTCCACTGTACTTACTGTACAGTGCCTGGTAAAATTGATGTAATGGGTTTTTGACCGTCAACGCCATGAACCGTCATGAACCGTCATGAACCGTCATGAACCGTCATGAACCGTCAACGCCATGAACCGCTAACACTCAAAAGCCCATTTATCGCGCCTTATAAAGCAAAACGCAAACCGAAAGCCATGCCTCTCAAGCGAGGCGTGCTTCCGTGGTCACGTGATCCACAGGTGTAGCTCATTATACCCGCACGCGCGACACGCTTTGGCGGTCACGTGACCAGCCACTCTGGAGGCGGGGATCCCCGCCGATGACGTCACCGGCTGGAGCAAGGAGATTCCTCGCTCATGTATTTCGACGATTGCGTGTTTTATATCCAAGCAGAGATGCTTTCACGGCAAGATAACCACGTGACCGGAACCGGAAGCCACAACCGGAAAATTCAAAAAAATAAATTTTTTGAGCTCGTACATCGGATCTCGGCTCGTATCCCAAAGCAACAAACCGCCCGAGCGACGGCTCGTATCCCGAAAAACTCGTACGTTGGGGCACTCGTAAGCCGAGGTACCACTGTATATATATATATATATATATATATATATATATATATATATATATATATATATATATATATATATATATATATATTGTTGCGGATATGAGGACTGTATTTTTTTGGATTGTGTTGTATCGTGGTAAATTGGTGATGAGTTTGCTCGAGTCTGCGCCTCCTGCCTCCGGAGCTGTGTAAAGGTCAAAAGGGCGTCCCATAATTAGTCCACAAGCATACACGTCAGCCAATCATAGAATACCCCTGTTCGATAGTTATATCTTATTCTGTGTTTTAGGGTCAGGCTGTGTCTCCCATTAATTGAAATACTCCATTGCACCAGTGAAAGAGATAGATTCCCTTCATTCCCACTCCCAAAACTTCATTCCCACTCCCAAAACTTCATTCCCACTCCCAAAACTTCATTCCCACTCCCAAAACTTCCATTCCCATTCCCAAAACCTCCCTTCCAATTGCCAACTGCATTTTGGGCGGTTTTCTTCAACCACCATTGGCCACGAGGCAGGGTTGGGGAAGAAAGGCATGTCTCCACCTCGTCATAGAGGGGAGGAGTGAGCCAGCCCCGAACAACCAACCGAGCACGAGGGGTTTGGTTTGAGAGGGCGGAGGAAGAGCGATCGGGGAGGTTCGCAAAGGTTCAAGGGTGGGGCTATATATAACCCATGAGAGACGCCCCCAAGAGAGATGAGCTTTTACAGAGGAGAGACGAGTACAAAGGAAAGAGCTGGGTCGTCAGAGCAAGAGCGCGTAGAGAGGTCCATGACAAGAGCTGAGTTGGTCGTCAGGGATGGTCAGTGGTTGCGTTCAGTGGTTGCGTTGAGTGGTTGCGTTGGAGAAAGAGTGGTTGGACAAAAGAAAGAGAGAGGAGAGAACCCGTCACGCCAGACCCCCCACCAGCGCGTCGGCTCCGACCGTGATCCGACCCGTGATCTGACCCGTGATCCGACCCGTGATCCCGCGCACACGACAGGATCGGTGGCATCAGCGGCCGTCGAGGTCCAGCCCGACGTCCCGTGCGGGATCAAGCTCCAGCCAGCTCCGTGCCGTCCTCCCCCTCCAGCCACACACCTCCTTCCAGCCAATCCACTCTGCAATTCCCCGTGTGAGTCGTCTTTGTTTGTTCCGTCCTGGGTAGGTAATTAAGCTTGTATAAGGAATTCACTGTGTCACCTGCGTCTCATGTCCGTGTACATAATCGTGACTGCTCCTTCTTGATTATATGTGTAAATAATAAATCCAATTACTCTTCTGTACGTCTTCTCGTCTTATTCCTTTTTCCTCTTTGTATTCGGTCGCTTTAGAGTTTTCCCGATTGAATAGCGGTGGCGCGATCCAGCCAAAGTTTGGGGTGAATCGGGTGAGTTGGGGAAGAATCGGGGGAACTGTTAGGTCGCGGTAATACACCACCGCTCGGTCAAAATAACATTTTGTCCGCGACCAGTAACAATTGGTAGTCAGGAGTTGGGATTCGAACCTGGGACTAAATTTATTTAGCCCAAATTTTGGACACCAATTGTGTTAGTACCGTAACAATTGGTGTCTGGGAGTGAGATTCGGACCCGAAGCGCGCTTAACGCGCTCAAAATTACAAGCTGCTGGAAAATTGTGTTTTAAAAGAAAAACCCGAATTTTGAAATCGCGCCATGGCTGGTCAAGGCGATCGGATGCCGGTGGGTGAGCTAGAGGAGGGGTTAGGAGTAACCCAGGATCAGAGGGACGAAGTAGAGGAGAACATTGGCAATATGGTTGAGGGGGTATCAGACGCACAAAATGGCGCTCTCGCGCACGAGGTTTCAGGCGCGCAAAAAGGCGCCTTGCACGAGCGCGCGGTAGCCGACCCCGCTGTATCAACGAGCTTTAACATGCAGCCGATTGACATGCAGGCCCTCATTGCGCAGCTACAGGCAGCTGTACAGATGAGTATGGGGAGCCAAATTGAGCGATTGGGTGAGCGATTGGAGGGCCAAATGGGGGTAATGAGGGACGAAGCGAGGGCTCAGAGTGAGCAATTGGGGGTAATGAGGGACGAAGCGAGGGGTACCGGTGAGGGGTTAGACAATAATTTTAAGGGATTAGAAAAAAAATTTGAGGGGTTAGACAACGGGATAAAAGAGGTAAAGAATGGGTTAACGGGGGTGGAAAATAGAATGGCTGCCCAGGAGAATCAGTTAGAGGGGGTGAGAAATGGGTTAATGGGGTTAGAAAATAGGATGGAAGACAAATTGCGGGAAATAGGGGAGCAATCCGCCCGGGAAATCGAACAGATGGGGAACCAGATAGAGGAGGTGAAAATCGGGTTGGAAGGTAAAATGGATGCTCAGAGGAATGAATTGGAACAGATGAAGGCGGCATCTCCTAAAGAAATGGAGGAGATGGGGGAGGAGATAAGACGAGGTGTGGGCGAGGATGTCTCGGGGGTACGCGAGGAGGTAAAGTGAGGTGAGAAGCGTATGGAGAAAGAGGTGAGAAGTAGTACGGCTAGGTTACAGGAGGGCATAGAAGATCTGACGAGGGGAGTGGAGCAGCTGACGGTGGGACAAAAGGAACTAGTGGATCAAGTGTAAAAGAACACTGCAATAATCGGGGGGTTAAAGGCGGCGCAGAAAGACATCAAGAAGGAACTTATAGCGACAAAGAGGGAATGTCAGATGGTATATGAGGGATTGACAAAGAGGTTGGACGAGGTGACAGAGGCAATGGAGACGAAAGACCGGGAGGTGAGGACACACATAGAAACGGTCAAGGTGGCGTTGGAGGAAGAGATCGAGGGGGCGCACCGGGAAATGAAGGAGGTAAGGGAGAAATTAGAGAAAGTGGAAGAGGGGGTGAGTGAAATTAAGAAGAGACGGAGGGAAACTAAAAAGGAGATAAAGGAGGAAGTGATGGAATATGTGCAAGGTCTGTGCTCAAATCATGATGATGTGCTTGCTAACCAAATAAAGAGTTTGCAGGTGGCGGAGGAGGAGCGACGAAGAGGTGCCGAGGTGAGTGGCGATATACTCGGAAATGTATATGGTGTGAGGGGGGATTCAGTCGGCTTGGGGGGTGGTGCAGACCCGGTGTTCGTGAGGGACCAATGGTGAGGTGTATGACTTGTCCGGAGGGTATGGATAAAGGAGGTGTGCAAGGAGGTCTGGCTATGGGGAGTGAGGAGGGTGTTGGTGAGCAAGGGTGTGCGGGTATGGAGTGGGTAGCGGGTTGCGGAAGAGCGACCCAGGCATCGACACCAAGAGGGGTAGTGTTTGGAGGGACGGGGGATGCGCGGGAGCCCCCCGGGAATAGCGTACTGTGGGAGCCCGAACGGTTTGGTCCCGCGTTGATCCCGCAAGGAGTGACGCGCGGGGTCCGGCCTTCGGGCGCCCACAAGGTCCCACTCGAGCCGTACGACGGCAAGAGTGATTTGAGGGCATACCTGGTGCAGTTTGAGTACGTGTGCCGAGGCAATGGTTGGAATCCGGACGAAGGTGGAGTACACCTTGTGGGGGCACTGTGCGGTGCGACGGCGGAGGTGCTGACAGCTTTACCACCGGGTGCTCTCACCCTGTCAGCTCTCCACGCGGCCTAAATTAATCGTTTTGGTATTGAGCAGCAAAGCGAGCATGTTAAAGCCCAGCTGGCGCAGCGAAAACGCAAGCCCCAGGAGACCATCGGGGAGCTTGCCCACGACATTCGCCGCGCAGTGGGGATTGCACACGCAGACATGGCAGCGAGTTCCCAGGAAAGCCTGGCGCTGGATCACTTTATCCAGGCCCTCCCGGATCTGGAGCTCCGACAACAGCTCGCCATGTGGCGCCCGCAGACCATGAGTCAGGCGGCCGACGCTGCAGCCCGTTGGGAAGCAGCGAGGCCCCTGGCCTGGGGAGGCGAGCGCCACGCAGTGGCGGTGCGTCAGGTAGGGCCCGTGATGGGGGGCCCTGACCTGGAGAGCATGGTTTGGAGGCTGGTGGATCAGCGCCTAGCGGGACCTGGACCATGGCAGGCGGCTCCAGCGGTGGCAC
Source organism: Myxine glutinosa (assembly GCF_964187855.1). Lineage (NCBI taxonomy): Eukaryota > Metazoa > Chordata > Myxini > Myxiniformes > Myxinidae > Myxine > Myxine glutinosa. The sequence goes on along the minus strand of NC_136261.1, from coordinate 363,486,446 downwards.
CTGGTAGTCCACGACAGAGTACCCCAATTCGGACATACAGGGGGGGGAAATTTGGAATACCGGAGGCAAGCACCTCACCAGGTGGTGTTATAACTGTGCTCGGCTGGGTCACCGTGCGTGGGAGTGCAGAGCTCCGCGCCGGGACATTCCCCGCCAGCCGATGCCCTCAACTCCGCCCAGTATAGATCGGCCTAGCCGACCTCAGACACCCCCCCCCCCCCCCCCCCCCCCGCCAGGGCCCGGGAAACTAGAACGTGCCGGGCATGCAGGGCGGTGTTCGGCAGTAGGGGATGGAGAGGAGCCCTCATTGACGCGACAGGTCATTCATTGTGGCCAAATTGGAACCGGTAGTTTGACAATTCGATGCAAAATTGCCGGCGTGGGGGTAGACGCCGTTGTGGACACGGGAGCCAGCGCCACGATCATCAGCCCCGTGATCCTTAATTCGAGTGCAGACGGCTGGGGTAAAATCCAGCGTCTGGGAAATCATAGTTTGCAGTTGGCTACCGGGGCAACAGCTCTGATCATAGGGCGTGGTTTTGTAACCCTCAAGTTGGGATCGGTAAAGAAGGAGATAGAGGTTTGGGTGGCGGAGGTGTGCGACCCATGCTTAATAGGGTTGGATTTGTTGACTGCCAGCGGTTGTAAAATCGACTTGAGCCGGGGGATCCTGCGATGGGGAGTGGCAGAGCTACCATTGGAGGGCGTGAGCACGGCCGAGAGGGTGGAGCTGGAGGCTCCTGAGGCCGTGACCATCCCTCCGGGGGCCGAGGCCATAGTGCCGGCCCGATGGTCAGCTCGCCCGACATGGCAGGAGTCCTGTGGCCTGGTCGAACCGGTGGCAGCACGATCCATACCTGGGTTAATCGTGGGCCGCACCCTTGTAAAAACAGACGGGCCGGTGGTGGCCGTCCGAGTAATTAATATTAGCACAGAACCACGCACTATAGTGAGGGGCACGAAGGTAGTTGGCTGCACCCCAGTTAGCGAAGTCGCGTCAGTGAGGGGTGAGAACGTCCAGCCGAGCCGGCCCCAGGGGGAGCCTTCAATAAGTAGTAGGAATTGGCCCGATCCCATTTGCGAGATGGTAAACCGTAGTAGTGTAGAGTTGGGAGGTACCCAGAGGGAGGCCTTACACAAACTGGTTGGATCCCATTAAGATCTCTTCTCCTTGTCCACCGAGGATATTGGACGTACGGGCCTGGTGAAACATCAGATCCACACCGGTGAGGCCCGGCCTATTCGTCAGGCCGCCCGACGGCTCCCTTGGAGCAAGAGGGCGGAAGCTGATGAGCAGGTTGAAAAAATGCTCGACGCAGGCGTGATCGAGCCCTCGGGAAGTCCCTGGATGTCACCCGTTGTGCTGGTCAAAAAGAAAGATGGGACTACGCGGTTCTGCGTGGACTATCGCCAGCTAAACAACGTGACGCTCAAGGACTCATATCCCCTGCCAAGAATTGATGACACCCTCGATGCCGTTGCGGGCTCAAATTGGTTCTCAACTTTGGACCTCAAGAGTGGGTATTGGCAGGTGGAGAGGGATCGGACAGGGAAGGAGAAAACGGCATTTTCCACAGGTAAGGGGCTGTATCAGTTCACTGTGATGCCGTTTGGTTTGTATAACGCCCCCGCCACCTTTGAGCGATTAATGGAACATGTACTAGGCGGCATGCCATGGCAATCGTGCCTGGTATACCTGGATGACGTCCTAGTACATGCCAAGACCTTCCCCCAGGCTTTAGCTAATTTGGACCAGGTGTTCGGGTGCCTCAGACAGGCAGGGTTGAAGCTGAACCCGAGTAAGTGCACCTTGTTTGCAAGAGAGGTGGCCTATCTAGGTCACGTTATCGGTCGCGAGGGGGTAAAAACAGACCCAGGCAAAATTACAGCGGTAGAGGAGTGGCCCGCACCACGTACCATCAAGGAGGTGCGGGGATTTTTGGGACTCTGCTCCTACTACCGGCGCTTTGTGGCGAAATTTGCGGAGTTGGCCCGTCCCCTCCACCGGCTTACGGAGAAGGGGACGCGATTTAATTGGACAAGGGAGTGCCAAGAGGCCTTCCTAAAATTGAAGGGGTGTTTGACATCCGCACCCCTTCTAGCTTACCCCACTAGCGACGGGACATTTACCCTGGACACGGATGCGAGCCAGGAAGGATTGGGCGCAGTTTTGTCTCAGACACAGGAGGGCGTGGAGAGAGTGATTGGTTATTATAGTCGGGCCTTAAGTAGGCCCGAACGAAATTATTGTGTCACTCGCAAAGAGTTATTGGCTATGCTGGCTGCCATGAACCATTTCCACCCGTACCTGTACGGGCGGAAATTTTCGGTTCGAACTGACCATTCCTCCTTGCAATGGCTCCTTCGGTTCAAGGAACCGGAGGGCCAAATTGCAAGGTGGTTGGAAAAGTTGCAGCAGTACAATTTTGATGTGACCCATAGGGCCGGGAAGGCCCATGGTAATGCAGACGCACTCTCTCGGCGTCCTTGTCTGGGGGAAAACTGCAAATTTTGTGCGAGACACGAGGAGAGGGAGCAATTGGGCGATTCTGCCCCGATTCTCGTCATCCGGGCAACCCGGGTGAGAGGGCCAATTTTGCCACTAACCGCGGACGAGGAATGGAAATTTGGCATGGAGCACGGCCCAGCAGGAGGATCCCATTCTGTGGCCGGTGTTCAAATGGGTCAAATTGGGGCAAAGACCAAAGGGGGAAGAGGTCACCCCCCTCGGGGTGCAAACAAAGGCATATTGGGCTCAGTGGCAGACCCTGGAATTGAAAGGCAACATCTTGTATCGCAAGTGGGTGGAGGTTCCCTCTGATAGAACTTCCTGGCTGGTGATAGTCCCTGACAAATTTAAGAACGTAATATTACAACAGGTGCATGGTACCCGCTCCGGCGGCCATTTGGGCAGGACAAAGACAACATCTTGGGTCCGCCGGAGGTTCTATTGGGTTAATATGGGGCGCGACATACAGGACTGGTGTCGGAGATGCGACGCCTGTTCTGCCAAAAAGGGACCAGCACGGAGGATGAGGGCCCCCCCTTCAATTTCACCAGGTGGGGGCCCCCCTTGAGCGGGTGGCTATGGATATTCTAGGACCGCAGCCCCACACCCGCCAAGGTAATAAGTACATCCTCGTTGTAATGGATGATTTCACCAAGTGGCCGGAGGCCTACGCCCTCCCCAACCAAGAAGCCGGGGTTGTGGCACAGGCCTTCGTAGAAGGATTTGTATGTCGGCACGGGATTCCACAGGAGCTGCACACCGATCAGGGTCGAAATTTTGAAAGCCAATTACTAAAAGATGTGTACAGACTCCTGTAAATTCGAAAAACCAGGACCACGCCCTTGCGGCCACAATCTGACGGGATGGTGGAAAGATTCAACAGAACATTGATACAACAACTAGCATTGTTCACCACCACCCGTCAGGATGACTGGGACGAACATCTCCCGTACTTGTTAATGGCCTACCAAACCAGCCAGCACGGAGCCACCGCATGCAGTCTAGCGTTGCTTATGTATGGGCGGGAGTTACGGGCTCCCGCCGACTTGCTATGCGGTCCCGTGCCAGACACCACAGATATCCCGCCGAGGGAGGGTTCCGCACGTCACCTGGAGGAAGACATGGAGAGGGTCCATGCCTTCGCCCGCCGCCAGCTCCATCTGGCGGGGGCCAAGATGAAGCGCAGGTACGACGACCGGAGCCAGGGGAGTCAGTACGCTCCGGGGATGAAGATTTGGTTCTTTAATCCCCGAAGGCGGAAGGGTAGGTGCCCGAAACTCACCTACCCCTGGCAAGGCCCGGGAGTCGTCCTGTCGCAAGTCTGTGACGTGGTCGTTAGGATCAAGATGGGGCCACGGGCCCTCCCTCAGATCGTCCATGCCGACCGTATAAGACCTTATGCCAGCGAGCAGGCACCCTCGTGGATCGCCTCGGCTCTAGATGCCGAGGCAGGACCCAGTGCCTCTTGCGACGGGGGCTCGTAGCGTCAGAGGACTGGGGGGGGGTGACAGTAGAAGATACCCGATGTGGTGGGATGGTAACTTTGCCATCTCTCACAAAGGGGGCAAAGGAGCAATAGCTATGGGGTTTGGCAGTGAAAACTAGCCCGGGAGGGTTAGGATAAAATGATAGGGATCTAGAGAAGACGACCACAGGTAACGGTAAGTTTAAGTAGCAACATTGGACAGGTAGTCGGGGACATAGAGAGGGTAGTTGGATTATAATGACGAGGGAGAGCAATAATGTAAGGGGCGACGGGGAAGCGCGAGTTTTAGTAGGGCACCAGGTAGTTCAGATGATGCCGTGTGGTTGTTTGAGATTTGAAGGTGTATTCAGAAGTGTATTGTGAGAAGGTGATTGTGAATTTTATTGAGCGTGGAAGTGTATGGAGCAGTGAGTGAGGAACAATTGTGATTGCACAGGTGTGCAACTGAACAGGTGTATGGAGCAGTGCATGAGTGAGTAATAGTGATCGAGTGTTGTGTTGACCAAATGGTCCAGGGAGGAAGGAGGGTGCAGGAAGCACCAGGTGTGATGGCACAGGTGTGCAACTACAGGTATGGAGAATGGTTGTGTGAAATACATGGAGTATGGAATCTATGGAGTATGGAATGGATGGGGTGGAGTGAGTATGGTGGAAACTGTGGAGTGGAGTGGATGGTGCGAAGGTGTGGATGGTGTGGATACCCGGGGCGGGTAGTGTAAGTGTTAGGTAGAGGGTATAGGTAAATTGTGGTTGGATATTGGCATCTGTGGTGCGTGGTGGAAGAATGGTGTTTGGATGGGTGCATTAGTGACGTGGAAATGGCTGGGCGTGTGGCCTGTTAGTGTGTGTAGTTGGTTGAGCACTCCACCACTGTGAGGATGTCGGCCAGGTGAGGCCGCAGGTGGGCTCTGGGAGCTGTTAGAGTTGTGGATGGGGCCTGGAGGATCCGGAGGACGGACCCGGGTAGCCCAGTGCCAGAGAGGGCACCGAGTGGGGAGAGCGCCAGAGGGCCTTCCCCAGTAGATAGGTTAGGATAAGGAGCAGGTAAGCTCGGAGGCAACTGCAGTGGTGGTGTGCAGGTGGGTAGACCTGCTGGGAGAGCCACACGACCCAGTCCTGAAATTGTGCAAAGGCATAGGGAGTTGAATCGGGGGACTGAGACCCCAAATTGAGGAAGCACCACAGTTTGGTCAATGGGAATTTGGTTCTTAAAACCGCATAGAGTAAGATGGCCAATGGTTTGGCAGGGAAAGACCCCGGGTAGTGTAAAGTGTATTAAAGTCATTTAGAAGATAGTTAGGATTAAGAATCTCCTCGCACCATCTACATCCACTCACCTGAGATGACGTACCTCCACACCATGCCAGGTTGTTTTTTATTATTTTTTGTGCAAATGTTTGAAATGTGAGTAGCATCATGACATGGGTGTGACATTGTGCTTTGTTGTTCCATATCTCCCTCCTTATGAGGATTGATGATGAGTTTGGTGATGGCAAATTTTGGTTGGAGGGATTGTGGGGATGAATTTGGTATGGGGAGATATGGGGAAGACGTGACAGTAGTGACGAATTTGTAAATGTGTAGATTTTTGTACATATGGGGTAAGGGCAAGGGTAGAGTAGGTAACAGGGGGGGTGACGTACGGTAGGGACGAGCTTTCTCACTTCGCTCTCCGTACAGACCTCGTCTTGCATTGCCTTGTTTGATGTGTACCCTTGTGACATTACCCCTCGCTCACCTGTCTTCTCCCCCCCCCCCCTAAACCCCCCCTTGTCTCCCACCCGAGGACTGTGCGCCACTGGGCGCCGAGGGGAGCGTGCGGGAGTCCGCCATTGTGTGCCCGAAACTACCGCAACCAGATGTCTGCATCGATGCACCACTTATGGACCACATGTCTGTGGCTGAGCACCACTTATGGACCCCACAGGTTGGGGCATGGCCCCTCTGCTGGAACAGGCCGTGATGGCCCGATATCTTGCTGGCGGACCTTGGTAGCATGGCACCAATGCCACACAGGTGAACCACTCATAGTCGGCCCTGTGGGCAATAAATAAAAAGAACAGTGGACACGTTTTGTGCATGTCATCTTATTATGTCCAAATAGGCCACCAGCAAAGAAGAAAGACAACATCTGGAAGAACGACAATGGCCAGCAGAGGGAGCCGAAGAGGAAGACCGGCACCAGGGGTTTGTTGGGTTTTTTTTATTGAACTGTGGTGACTGTGCACCGATTGGTGCTTGATGGTGCTTTTTGGTGCTTTCTGGTGCATCGATGCAGCACAGGCTGTCTTCCCCCCCCCCCCCCCCCCCCAAAAGAACAATCGCAGGTCCTGGGTTGCATTTTGTAAATACAAGTAGCGTCATTGTAAATAATGCGCCCCCACCATAAGTGTTTTGTTTGAAGACAATTCCGCAATTCGGTTAGCTGTGGGTGTAACTCTGTTAGATAGGGTGCAATGCAGCAGCGGGACATATTTATTTGTGTTTTAAAACTGTCACTCAGGGTCAGGTTAAAGGTAGAGGGAACTACACCTACGTGCCACACTAAAGGTAAAAGTTTAATAGGCCCGGGACGTGCCTAAGAGGAGGAGGGTGCAGTGTTATGGATATGAGAATTGTGTTTAATTGTTGTAAATATCACCCTCCTTCCTCCATTTGGTGTGTAAAGGTCAAAGGTCGTTCCCTTAGTTATTCCATATACAATCACGTAGCAAATCATAGATTTCCTCCTTGTTCAGTAGTTATCTCCTTATTATGTGTATTAGATTAAGGCTTTGTCTTCCATTAATTAACACTCCATTGCACCGAATTCAAATAAGGTAGATTCCCTTCACATTCCCCTTTTGTCATCAATTGCCAACTGCATTGGGCGGTTTTCTGCATTCGCCACTCCTGCTTTGGGACCGTGTTTTTCGCTGCAAGACTCCATTGAGCACGAGGTCATCTCGGAGCGGAAGGTGGGAGGAGTCAGCCCAGCGCCAGGAAGAAGGCGTGGCCTTGCCAACGCCTCCTCTGGGGGCGGGATCGGTGGGCCCTCGGCGAGCTCGCCGATGGGCGTGTCCTGGAGGCCGGCGGCTTGATCGCCCCATGCGCAATAAAAGCGAGCGCGGAAGCCTTTGAGAGAGTCGGAGAGAGAGATGCGGCAGATGAGTCCAGAGGAAGAAAAGTGACGGAGCACCCCCCCCCCCCCCCCCCCCGAGCAGTACCACGCAGCGTTGACTCCACCAGGCAGCGTCGACTCCACCAGGCAGCGTTGACTCCACCAGGCAGCGTTGACTCCACCAGGCAGCGTTGACTCCACCAGGCAGCGTTGACTCCACCAGGCAGCGTTGGCTCCACCAGGCAGCGTTGGCTCCACCAGGCAGCGTTGGCTCCACCAGGCAGCGTTGACTCCACCAGGCAGCGTTGGCTCCACCAGGCAGCGTTGGCTCCACCAGGCAGCGTTGGCTCCACCAGGCAGCGTTGGCTCCACCAGGCAGCGTTGGCTCCACCAGGCAGCTTCGACCCGTTACCACGCGGGAACCAGGATCGGTGGCATCGGTGGCCGTCGAGGTCCAGCCCGATGTCCCGTGCAGGATCAAGCCCAAACCATCTGCTCCAGCTGAACCTTCCTCTCTCCTTCCAGTCCTTCGTTCCTGCCTCCATTGCATCCTTCTGTGTACGTGAGTTTGTTCTGTGTGTCTTGTCCTTGGGGTTAAGACTGTAGTAGGTAAGCTAATTTGCACTGTGTCTCTTCTTCTTCTGTATTTTATTTTATTATCTTTCCTCCTCCTTGGTTACTTTTCATGGTGTACATAATAGGTAGAAATAAATCATATTCGTATTTCCTACTGCTGTCTTCCTCTTCTTCACATCCTTCGTCTTTGTCTTTTCCCCATTGAAAACCTGTGGCACGATTTGGCCAACATTCAAGGAATCGGGTTAGTTTCTGTTAATAGTTCGTGCCGCGGTTCCTAAAACCACTCGGCAATTAACATCTGTCCGCGGTACGAACGGGGCTGTGCACCTGCCTTTCCGGAGGTAGCTGGGCAGCGTCAGGGACCATGTCGGTCAGTCATAAACGAGGGGATTAATCCCCCCTCGATAAGGGGAACAGAGGCCGACGTTGGGTTCCGTAACAATACATATATATACATAATATAAACATAATATAAACATAATAAAAGGCAATGTCTGTTTGTTGTGTCGTTAGGTATACAAATCCATATGCACCTACTTCGAGGTCTTAATGGTGCACAACTAGGGGCAGTTCTATATGGGGAATCTAATGGCAGTCTTTAAAATTACTGAAATCGCTAATCATGTGCTAATTATGACGTGATAGGTCACGTGGTGTGGGCGCCATCTTGTAAAACACCTTCAACTTTGCCCCTCTGTATCTCCGAAACGGCTCAATGGAAAAATTTGAAGAATGGCTCATTCTAAAGAACTCCGCAATGGCAACAAAAAACATGTTTATTGAGTATATCAAAAATGCGAACGTTAAGAGGTTAGAATTCGTCAAACACAATTTTTCTCCCCCGAAAATGAGATTTTTTCCCCAGATGCTTAGTTAAAAAAAACTCAGATTGCAAAAAATTTCGAAGTCATACGTCACATGGTTCGGCCGCCATCTTGTTTTCCGTGAAAAAACACAAAAACCCCTTTTTCTCCGCAACGGCTGAACGGATCGAGCCCAAACTTGGCATGCATATTCGCATACCCATGACGAACAAAAAAGTCAGCGAGCACGACGTCATCCGACACGTGGTTTCAGAGTTATGACGTTTTAAAATTTCAAACTAGAAATGGAATCACCTCCATAATTTGTGGAGATATCGAGTGGAAACTTTACACAAATGTTCCTCATGGGGGATGTTTCATCGTTACTTGAGACGTTTTGATAAGTCACATGGTTTGGCCGCAATAAATAATGGAAGTTTAAATTTTAAAAAGCTTGTAACTCCTAAACCACTGCATGGATCGACTTGAATTTTTAATGCAATGTGGCTCTCATCAAGCGAAACAAGTGTGCAAACTTTCAAGATGATTGGATGTACGGTCGCGAAGCTATGTCTTTATTGTTGAAAGAAGAAGAAACACACCATTTTGTCTTTCCAGAACGTGCTCACGATAACGCGATCTCCCGCGGTCATTTGAACTTCAAAAAAAATTATAATTGCAGATTTGTCAATAGATGAGGCATATTAACAAACGAATGAAACAGATTTGCTCAAATTCTGACTATTTTTAACTCGATCGCATTTCACTGAAAGTAATGAGGGACTGAAGAAGAAGATGTCCATCCAGGACGTCATCATTATAACGCGATCTCCCGCGGTCATTTCAACCTCAAAAAAAATTATTATTGCAGATTTGTCAATAGATGAGGCATATTAACAAACGAATGAAACAGATTTGCTCAAATTCTGACTATTTTTAACTCGATCGTATTTCACTGAAAGTAATGAGGACTGAAGAAGAAGATTCACTTCCAGGACGCGCACGGTTAAGCCCTGCAAGAAAAAGTTTATTTTGTAAAAATCGAGCCACGCGTTCAAAATATATGACTGGTTATGTTCGCCAGCACGTCTCTGATCGAATCGGCTCGAGTTAAAACAAACACGTCCGTTGTCGGGTCCGTCAGAGACAACCATTGGGCCTAGAATGCTGGGACTGGTCTCGTTGGATAGGCCTGGATCATATCTAGAAACGCTGGAAGCTGCACCTCTCTGTGATAATCTTGTGGACCGCGAGAAGAGATCGTGCGACACCATCGCAACTGCTTCCAGCACTTCCGCATTTGACCATTTCATGAACACCATACGCCCCGCCCATCACAGCGCGTACGTAATACACAAACATACAGTGGCCCATTTGCGCATACGCAAACATCCATCCACATATTACGTAAGCGTGCACATGTGACCTTCCAATTCAGCGCTCCCATTTGCGCATGCGCCGAAGTCTTTCAGAGCATCAAATCAACACCAGAACAGTGCATTTGCGCATGCGCAAGAGAGAGATCCGACTGTGTCCCATCCACATATTACGTACGCGTCCACACGTGACCTTGCGCTCCAGCGCTACCATTTGCGCATGCGCGATTTTTTCAGCGTTTAAGTGCTTCGTCGCACCACCTGCGCATGCGCAGGGTTGACGGGATTGGCGCATTTGAATGTTTGGTGCTGTGCGAGAAGGAAATGGCTGTCATGGTCGTAATTGGTCTTGAAATTTGCGCAATTAAATGCCCTACACGATGCCGTTTATTTCGTCAACATCCATCCAGCCGATCTGAAGTTATATGAAGAAATGCATTTCCGTCGTGACGTCATCACGTGATTTTCGAATGCAGACGTCTTTTCGGAAATTAAATAAAGATGGAAATCTAAATGAATCATGTCCGCGATCTGCGCATGCGCGGTTTTCTCAGCCACTTTTCAGTGGCATAGCAGTGCAACCCATCTGCGCATGCGCCAGCTATTGAAAATTGGGTCGCCACGGCAAAATCCAAGATGGCCACCACCATATATATGTCTGACCTTGCAACCTGCATATCTTGAAAAATAAGCGAAGTAGCAACTTCTAATTTGGTGTGTGGGTGTATATAGGCACAAGGAAGAACGCTATCGAAAATTGGGTCGCCACGTCAAAATCCAAGATGGCCACCACCATATATATGTCTGACCTTGCAACCTGCATATCTTGAAAAATAAGCGAAGTAGCAACTTCTAATTTGGTGTGTGGGTGTATCTAGGAACAAGGAAGAACGCTATCGAAAATTGGGTCGCCACGTCAAAATCCAAGATGGCCGCCACCATATATATGTCTGACCTTGCAACCTGCATATCTTGAAAAATAAGCGTGTGTGTGTGTAGGGGGGATGTGTGTGTGTGTGGGGGTGGAGGGATGTGTGTGTGTGTGTGGGGGGAGGGATGTGTGTGTGTGTGGGGGGGGGAGGGATGTGTGTGTGTGGGGGGGGGGGGGAGGGATGTGTGTGTGTGGGTGTGTGTAGGTGGGGGGGGGGTTGGTTGTGTGTGTGTGTGTGTGTGTGTTTGGGGGGAGGGGTGTGGGTGGGGTTAGGGGGGATGTGTGTATGTGTGTGTGCATGTGTGTGTGTGCGTGTGGGGGGAGGGGTGTGGGTGTGTGTGTGGGAGGGGTAGGGGGGATGTGTGTGTGTGTGTGTGTGTGTGTGTGTGTGTGTGTGTGTGTGTGTGTGTGTGTGTGTGTGTGTGTGTGTGTGTGTGTGTGTCGGGGTTGTATCCAAGGGGGTTGTGTCAAAGCATGTCCAATGAAAGTGGGGTTGTATCACAAGTGGGGTTGTATCAAAAGTGGGGTTGTATCAACAGTGGGGTTGCATCAAAAGTGGGTGCGAGTAAACAGGTCATCACTGCCAGCAGTTTTAAAGTGGCAGTTCTAGTTATTATTATTATTCCTATTTCTCCGACTTAATCCTATTTTTTTATTCCGATTTATTCCTACCTTCGAAAATCTCCGATTTATTCCTATTTTATAAGTAACGCGAACGTTTTCCATAAAAAACGAGCGTTTTCCCCACCTCGTCCCATTATCAAACGAAAAGCGACAGTTTTCCCGACTACGATGCCACCCAAAAAGCGGCGAAATTTCGGAAAGTCGCCTGCAGCACCCCATATGCAGACACGAAGAGAAGCACGGACAGATGCGGAACATCAGCAGGAACATCAAACCCTGGCACGCAGGCGATCAGCTCTTATAGACCAAGAGACACTTGAGGAAAGACAGTCATGACTCCAAGAAAACGCTGCCAGACGAAGAGCTGAAAGGCAGCAGGAAGCACTAGAACAGAGGCAGTCTCGCCTCCAAGAACAGGTCTTCCGACAGTCAACTCGATGGCAGGAGGAAACTCCAGATGAACGTCAGACAAGGCGTCAAAGAGATAGGACAAGTCATGCTGAGGTAAGATCTCGACCATTCACTATGCAACAGTTACGCAAGGTGCTTTCAACTATGATCCAAGCCATGATTATGCATCACACGAATTAGTGACCATTGGTTCCATGTCTAAGATTTGTGACAAGTGTAGCGCCAAAATGTGGGATAAAGAAACACCAGGCATGTGTTGCACTAATGGCAAAGTTCAGCTGACTATGCTTCCTGAACCACCTGAGCCACTTCAGGATCTTCTTCTTGGCACCACTCCAGAGTCCAAACATTTCCTTCAAAATATTCGGAAATACAATTGTGCCTTTCAAATGACGTCATTCGGCGCCAATGTCATCACAGAGGGAGGATTCATGCCAACATTCAAAGTTCAGGGACAGATTTACCACAGGATAGGATCCCTCCAGCCTCTACCAAATGAACAGCCTCAGTATTTGCAAATATACTTTGTTGGAGATCTTCAACAGGCCCAGAGTAGATACAACAGCAACCAGGGTACAAGATTTGATTTAATTTTGAAGCTGCAAGAAATGCTTCATTCAAGTAACAGCTATGTCGAAAGTTTTAAATATGCCCTTGAGAATGCTCCTACCCTGGAATTTCAGATCATCATTGATGCTGACAAAAGACCATCCGGTGAGCATGCACGCCGATTCAATGCTCCAGAACGTAATGAGGTGGCTGTCATTATGACTGGCCAAGAATATGGCAGAAGATACATTGTCTTCAAATGTCGTGACAACAACCTTAACTTCATCAGTGAAACCCATAGGTCTAACGATGCCCTCCAGTATCCTTTGCTCTTCGTGAATGGAGAAGATGGCTACCACTTTAATATTCCACAGGCTGGTACAAACTCAACAAAAACTGTCTCTTGCATGGACTTCTATGCTCATCGCTTTATGGTTCGTGGCAATTCCTTTAACCAACTTCATTGAATTCAGAACCTAGTCCCTGGTGTTGGGCTAGCGGCTAGGGTGCCAGCTTAGGATCCAAGGATCCTGGGTTCGAATCCCAGTCGATCGCTGAATTAACGCCAGGCGGGTTGACTCAGCCTGTCATCCTTCCGAGGTCGGCTAATTGAGTACCAGTTCACTGGTAATTCCCTGCTTGTCGTAAAAGGCGACAAAAAGGGTTGGCGGCAGGAAGGGCATCCGGCCGTAAAACATTGCTTCAAAAAGGGGACCGAAAAACAACAACAACCACGGTCCCCGAAAAAGGCCAACCCCCACTTGCGGGGAAAAATGGCCTCTAAAGGTGGTTTTTATTGAATTCAGAACCTCTTCCATCAATTCGCTGTGGACATGTATGCAAAGATTGAAGCAGAGGTTGCGTTAAATCAGAATCCACCAAAAAGAATTAAGATCCGACTCCAACATACACTTGCGAGACGGAATGAACAATGATGTGGCTGGAGGAGAGCTTGGCCAACTCTGCATCCTGCCATCAAGCTTTACAGGCAGCCCCAGATACATGTATGAAAGAACTCAAGATGCAATGACATATGTCCACATTTATGGGCGACTTGATCTCTTTATCAGTGTGGCTGGAAAGCGAGTCTGGCAAGCTCTTAGTTCTAAAAAAAAAGGTCACAATACTCAATGACGGTATCGTGTCAAGGCGGGTGCACCTCGCCATAAAGGTGCCAAATGCCTACAGGAGTAAATCTGGAATAACAAATCCGTGTGGCTGTTGGGAACCCACTCATAACCCAAATTCCCATGAAACCTCCTGAGCGAAGCCAGGTACTCCTGCTAGTGTATATATATATATATATATATATATGTATATATATATGTATATATATATATATATATATATATATATATATATATATATATATATATATATATATTTATATATATATATATGTATATATATATATATATATGTATATATATATATATATATATATATATGTATATATATATACATATATATATACAGTGGAACCTTGACTTACGAGTTTAATTCGTTCCGTGACCGAGCTCGTAACTCAAATTGCTCGTATCTCAAATCAAATTTCCCCATTGAAATGCATTGAAATGCTATTAATCCGTTCCAGCCCGCCAAAAACCACACCAATTTTTTTTAAATATACAGTATATATAAAAATATCTCGCGCTTTATATTTCACCTGTATGCAGCATACAAGTTGGCAGGATGGCCTGGACTGGAGGTACGCACACTTGACTCTAAAGTCTAAACTGTCCAGCCTGGGTTTGAATCCCGACCCAGCTATAACCTGTCATGGGTGAATCACAGGCAGGGTGATTCATCAATGTGTGTACCGCTAAACTGGGCGCCCCGTTTGCGTCCCATTAGTTGTTGGATGTTAAGGATCTCACCGTGTTTTCCACAAAGAGAAGGCGAGCTATCGCCGGCACTCTGAACAAGTTGTGGCCTGGCATGGCATGAACATGAAAACATGAACATGAACATGAAATGTTCGACATGAACATGAAATTTTCCGAAATAACCAAAATGCGAAAACTAAAACGCAGCGCTATACGACAGAGATACGTACTGTACTTGAACGGCAAGATAACCACGTGACCAGAACCTACCTGGCGGCGTAAACTCGAAATAACCAAAATGCGAAAACTAAAATGCATCGCTATACGACAGAGATACGTACTGTACTTGAACGGCAAGATAACCACGTGACCAGAACCCACCTGGCGGCGTGAACTCGAAATAACCAAAATGCGAAAACTAAAATGCATCGCTATACGACAGAGATACGTTCTGTACTTGAACGGCAAGATAACCACGTGACCAGAACCTACCTGGCGGCAGGTGAACTCGAAATAACCAAAATGCGAAAAAAAAAAATGCAGCGCTATACGACAGATACGTACTTGAACGGCAAGATCAACCACGTGACTTGGTGGCGAAAGCTCGTAACTCGGATCTCGGCTCGCATCTCAAAGCAATAAACCGCGCCGAGCGACGGCTCGTATCTCGAAAAACTCGTAAGTTGGGGCACTCGTAGTCAAGGTTCCACTGTATATATATGTATATATATATATATATATATATAATAATAATAATAATAATTCATTTATTTTGTATAGCGCTTTTCCAGAAGCCCAAAGGCGCTTGACAGAGTGGGAAAACATAATGCATAACAATACATGAAAACAACAATTGCAAAAAGACAAGAATCAAGAAAACAAACAGCAGCGATATACGGCATATATATAAGACAAGAATCAAAAAGACAAGACAAGAATCAATAGGGAAATATTTAAAGCAAAAGGAGGGAGAAGGAGAAGAGATAGTCAGGGGTTAAATGCTGTGGGTTGAATGTTGAATGCAGCGTTGAACAGGTGGGTCTTTAGTGATGTTTTGAATGTGGTGAGTGAGGAGGAGTCTCTGATGGTGTGAGGTAGTGAGTTCCAGAGGGTGGGAGCAGCGATGGAGAAGGCCCTGTCCCCCCAGGATCTGAATTTGGTCCGGATGGAGGGGGTCAGGAGGTTGGTACCAGCAGAGCGGAGGTTGCGGGTGGGAGTGTGTCTGGAGAGGAGGTCAGCCAGGTAGGATGGGGCCAGGTTATGGAGGGCTTTGTATGTCAAGAGGAGGATTTTGTACTGGATTCTCTGGGGGATGGGGAGCCAGTGAAGCTTGTAAAGGACGGGGGTGATGTGGTCACGGGTCCGGGAATGAGTGAGTAGACGGGCAGCGGAGTTCTGAATGTATTGGAGTTTATTGGTGATTTTTGAGGGTGAACCATAGAGGAGGCTATTGCAGTAGTCCAGACGGGAGGTGATGAAGGCGTGGATGAGGGTTTCTGCAGCCGTGGAGGAGAGGGATGAGCGGAGACGGGCAATGTTTTTCAGGTGAAAGAAGGCTGACTTTGTGATCTGTTTAGTGTATTTGTCGAAGGAAAGGGTTTGGTCAAAGATGACGCCAAGATTCCGGATGTGAGGGGAGGTGGATACTGGGATACCGTCGATGTTGAGGGCAAAGTTATGGGTGGATTTTGTGAGCGTTTTTGGGCCAATGATGATTATTTCAGATTTATCACAGTTAAGCTTGAGGAAGTTGATTTGAAGCCAGGATTTTATTTCAGTGATGCAGTTTGTCAGGATAGAGTGGGTGTCGGTGGAGACGGACTTGGTGGAGATGAAAAGCTGGATGTCATCGGCGAAGCAGTGGAATTGGAGACCATGACGGCGGATTAAGTGACCGAGCGGGGACAGGTAAAGGATGAAGAGGAGGGGGCCAAGAACTGAACCTTGGGGGACACCTTGGGGGAGGGGAGCAGTGGGGGATTTGCAGTTATTGATGGAGATGAACTGGCATCTGTCAGAGAGGTATGATTTAATCCAAGAGAGGGCAGTGCCGGGTGACGTTAAAGGTGGATTCAAGTCGGGTGAGGAGGATAGTGTGATCGATGGTGTCAAAGGCAGCGCTGAGGTCGAGGAGGACGAGAATGTTGAGGTTGCCAGCGTCAGAGGAGAGGAGAAGGTCGTTGGTGATTTTGAGGAGAGCAGTTTCAGTACTGTGGTTGGAGCGGAATCCGGATTGGAATGTTTCATTCAAGTTATTGGCAGAGAGATGATGTTTGAGTTGAGTGGCTACAGCGCGTTCCAAAACTTTTGACAGAAAGGGTAGGTTGGAGATGGGTCTGAAGTTGTTTAGGGTGTCAGGGTTTAGACCAGGTTTTTTTAGAATGGGGGTAACAGCAGCAATTTTGAGGGAAGGTGGGACGATGCCTGTAGACAGGGAGGAGTTTATTGTTGCAATGATAAGTGGAGAGAGAGCAGGGAGGGAGGCTTTGACAAAGCTGGAGGGGATGGGGTCAAGAGTGCAGGTGGCAGTTTTCATTCCTATGAGGAGTTCAGAGAGGTCAGTAGGAGAGATTGGGGAGAACCGAGACAGGGGATGGCAGGACAAGGGGGGGGCAGGTGGTTGGAGGGGGAGCGGGTGCGGCGGTGGTCAAGCTGTTGTAGATGTTGTCAATTTTGCGTTGGAAGAAAGAGAGGAAGGAGATGCAGTTGTCTACTGTGAATGACTGGGTGGTGGTGTTCAGGGGGCGGAGGAGTTTGTTTATTGTCGAGAAGAGTGCTTTTGGGTTTCCGGAGCCAGAGTGGATAATTTGAGAGTAGTAGGCAGAGCGGGCGCGGGAGAGGGCATCTTTGTAGTGTTGTATGTGGTCCTTGTAGGCTTGGGAGTGAACTGTGAGACCCGTTTTATTGCGGAGTCTTTCAAGTTGGCGAGCACGAGTTTTCATCAGGTGGAGTTCAGGGGTAAACCAGGGAGCAGAATGGGTGAAAGAAACTGTTTTGGTTTTTACAGGCGCAAGCTGGTCAAGGCAGGAGGAGAGAGTGTGGTTGTAGTAGTCAGTGAGGTCGGAAGGGGTGTGGAGGTCAATGAAGGGAGAAGTGGACATTTTTTCAGAGAGGGTGGATGAGAATGAGGTAGGTGAAAGAGCGTTTAGCTTACGGAAGTTGATTGTGCGATAATGCCTTGGTGTTGGGGCGGGGATGTTGATGGTCAGAGTGATGGCTAAGTGGTCAGAGAGGGTGAGGTCGGAGCCATAGAGATGGTGCAAATTTAATCCAGTGGAGCAGACAAGGTCCAAAATGTGACCACGGATATGGGTAGGAAAGTCGACATGTTGAGTGAGGTTAAAGCAGGTGAGTAAATCAGTGAAGTCAGTGGTTATTGTGGAGTCAGTGGAGTCCATGTGGATATTGAAATCACCAAGGAGGAGGATTGAGGGGGAGAGGGAACATAGCTGGGTCAGAAAGTAGGAGAAGTCAGACAGGAATGATGGGTGTGGTTTGGGAGGGCGGTAGACGACAGCCATGACTGACTGCGTGTGACCAGAGAGTTTTAAAGCCAGGTGTTCAAATGATGGAGCAGATGAGATGGAGATGAGGTTGGTCTTGATGTCTTGACGGTGGATAACGGCAATTCCACCACCTCGGCCCTCCGAGCGTGGTTTATTGACGTAGGAATATCCATTGGGTGTGGTGAGGTTGAGTGTGTAGTAGTCCAGAGGTTGTTGCCAGGTTTCGGTGAGACAGAGAAAGTCCAGTTTGTTATCCAGGATGTATTCGTTCAGGATGAGGCATTTATTGTTGAGGGACCGGGTGTTGAACAGGGTGAGCTTGATGTTGTTTTGAACAGCAGGGATGAATTCAGGTGATTTAGCGTTCGTAGGCAAGAGGTGCGATCGTGTGGGTTGCTGTGACCAGGTGCGCTGGGACGAAGAGTGAGAGTGCGCTGAGCCGACCAGAGGACGGGGATGGAGTGACCTGATTGCAAATAAACAAACTTGCGACCGGAGCCACGGTGAATGTACCTGGGTCGTCGGAGGAGTCCATTTGATTTGATGGCAGAGATGCATGATGGGGTGGAGCGGGTATTGAGCAGAAGAAGCCTTGCGGCGGAGTACTTCAGAGCCATGCCAGGCAGGAGCGAAGGGACGAGTACGAGGCCAAGGTCGAGGAGGCAAAGCGGCAAACGCAGCGGCAAACGCAGCGGCAAACGCAGCGGCAAACGACTGCAGCCGCTAATCAAGACCACAGCGGCAAACAAGGCCACAAGGCCACCAAGACCACAAGGCCACCGGCAAACAAGGCCACGGCCACAAACAACGGGAGCGGGCCTTTCGATTCCGTATTCCGTACCATCAAAAGCAGATTCCGTTATCCAGCCGGAGAACACGCGGCACGTGCGGGTGTGAAAAGGCAGGACAGGTGTGAGATGTCAGGTCTGAAAAGTAGAAGCAGACCCTGTACATCCATCCAGTCGGAGAAGCGGCGAATATGCAACGCCAGCGTCCTCTCGCAACCGAGAGGTTGTATATATTTATATATATATAAAATTTATATATATATATATATATATACGTATATATATATATATATATATCTATATATATATATATATATATATATAATTATATATATATATATATATAAATCTGTAGCAATCATTGGAAAAAATATATATGACCGACTCAGCTTTTAACTCTGTACAGCAAAATTACTTTTCTTGCACAATTACAAAAAAAAAAGGTATTTTTCTCCTCATTCTTCAATGTGTGTGCTGTACCTTGGATCGATGTTAAACTGTGTCACGTCTGACGGTATTAGTTGGTGGAATTTGATACGGTTTGGAAATGTGGAGTGTTGAGAGTGCAGGAATAAAAAATATATATACAAGAGCAATGCGACTGTTGACAATATGCCTCCGCATAGTCCCACAACGGGTAGATGCCCTCGTTCACCGTCCTAGAAATAAACAAGTTTGATTTAAACCCCTTCAGCTACTTTCAAGCATCACATTTTCACATCGATCGGTGAAGCCGTTTCAGAGAAGGGATTTTTTTTAATCATTGGCTTTCAAGCTAATATGGCTGCCAAACCACATGACATATGACATATGACCTTTAAAATGTACACTCTGCATATGTATGGGTAGGGGGATCACTTTTGTGAAGTTTCATGTTGATCGGATAAGGTTTGTTTTTCTATCCAAGATGGCTGCCAAACCACGTGACCTCCGACATCATTTTCAAACTACATGCATCAATGGTGCTCGATTATATATTTTTTTAATTTCGCATTGATGGTGTAAACGGTTTCAGAGATATCATGATTTACTATTTTTCTTCAATCCAATATGGCTGCCACACCATGTGACTAGAGTCCCTGTATAAAGAGAGTTGCGCCATGCGCTGACCCGAGATTTCTGGTCACGTGATTTCGTGGCGCCATTTTGTGTCTAACTTCACCATGCGTGAACGTCAGCTTGGTACGGGAATGTTGTTTATTGCCAAACAAAATGACTGGTTGTTCTGCTTTTGGTTGTTCAAACCAATCTGGGAAATATAAGATGTATAGATTTCCAAGTGATAAAGTCAGAAGACAAATTTGGGAAGCGAAAGTCAGACGAAAGAGCTGGAAAGCGATCGACTCCTCGAGACTCTGCCAGGTAGGCCCACGCCGCTTGATGATCGATGTTCAAAAGCAATTCTATCTGCTCGGTTTTTTTTTGGTTGTCTGTCCGTTGAAAACCCTTTTAAAGGGAAGTGATTTGTGTTTGTTTATAATCTTCAAGGAGCTGACCAAAAATGCACTTCCGTGGGAAGAACCCTGCTCAATTTTTTTCGGGTAGTCCTAGTGGACCGCATATTGTCATTAATTAATGAAATGTCCCGGTACAGTGACATTGCCTGGTCTGCGGTTGGGTAGTCTGCGGGCAATGTCACTGTACTTTTTCAGAGGGAATTAATTTTGATTTTATAGGGGTGGGAAACCCATGGTCCGTTTTGTTTTCAGTTGTCTGTCCATCCATTCAAAACTTATTCCGAGGCAAGTTATTTTTTTGGTTTAAAATCTTTGGTCGACCTGCCCGACTGCCACGGCCTGAAGCAGAAGATACTAGCAAAGTATATCAATGTACGACTTCGCATCTACTGCCAGAAAATGAACGATGAAAGTAAAAAGAAATATGCAAGAACAAGGACTGGCGGTGAATTGGGCAGCAAGAGCATGGGAATGAGGAAACTGGTAGATAATTTAAAGTAAACCCTGTTCATGCAGTTCCAGTCTGACAATATTGTGACACTTGTGCCATTGACAGTACTTCTGATTGAGCTGATCGCATGCTGGTTTACTCTTCACTGCTATGACAAGATTGCACGCAAGATCCCATGTTACCACATCACTTGCAGCAATTAATGTGAATCTGAATTAACTTAAGTATATTTAGGGTTCTCTAAAGCCTTCGATCATATTCAACGAGACATGTTGTGGAACAAACTTCAAATCTTGGCCGACATGGCAACATTATGAAATTTCTCATTTCTGTGTATGATAATGTAAAATGCTGTGTAAGAATTAATGGTTTTTTAACAGACTGGTTTCCGATAGATGTTGAGTCAAACAAGGCTGGAATTTAAGTCCGCTCTTATTCTCTATGTACGTATATTTGTTATATAGTGGGAAATAGACTGGTTTGTCGCCTGTGTGAGCTTCCTTGTGTTGGGCATTTGAGTGGGGGAAATGGTGTCGTGTGCAGTCAGGCGCAGAGAGCGCTTGTGAGTTGACAGAGGACATTGAGCTCAAGTTGTGTGATGTTGGTCATGTGACCAAAGTGGCAACCTGTAATTGGTTGAGGCTGCAATATAGGTGCAAGAGATAGGAAATACTGTCTTTTCTACACGTGTTGTCGAGGAAAGCAGGCTGTGTGTGTGGTGTGAAAGAAGTGAAATGGTCATGTGAACTCCCGGGGTCTCTTCTCTTCGTACGGGGTCTCTTCTCATCCACGTGGCTGTCGTGAGGTCTCTTGCACTCATCGCAGAAGACAGATGAGGTCTCTTCTCGCCGTATCGTGAGCAGTCTCTCTGTCTGTAGTCATATTCAAGTCTTCACTTGTCGGAGTAGTGATGAGTTTCACTTGTGAGGATTGAACGGAGTGGTGATGAGTTTCACTTGTGAGGAGTGAACGGAGTAGTGATGAGTCTCACTTGTGAGGTATGAACGGAGCAGTGATGAGTCACTTGTGAGCAGTGAACGGAGTAGTGATGGTGTCTCACTTGTGAGGAGTGAACAGAGTAGTGATGAGTCTCACTTGTGAGGAGTGAACGGAGTAGTGATGAGTCTCACTTGTGAGGAGTGAACGTAGTGGGATGAAGTGTTGGTCTGGTCAGAGTGTTGTATTACGGGCAGAGTTTTCTTACGGTCTGAATGTATGAATCATGTTCTGTACTGAATGTATGAACCAAGTTTTGTACTGAATGTTTACTGTGTTGGCCTCATCATGTTCCTGGTGAAATTAAACAAGTTATGGTGAATACGACGTCTTATCTGTGCTTTTCCATATCTGTTCGACTAGACGAACCGTGCACACTGCAGGTATTTTTTAAAGTTTTTTCTCTGTTTAATTACGGCTTGGCGCAGTCGAAAATTAAGTGTTAATTAAGTCGCCAGCTATGAAACATATTAATCGATCAGGCAATATCCATCAGAGTTCTGGGCAAGGGTGTAGTAATAAATGAACGTTTCAATCTTACTAGATGCCGATGACGTTTTCCTTATGTCAGAGACAGAAGCTGACTTGCAGCTTGTTAAATCATTACAATGGAAATTGAATATAAATGTCGATAAAACTAAAGTTGTACACTATAGAAATATGGCAATACCACGTACAGAATTTGTTTTAAGTGTGTTAGACTATATGTCGGCTGGAAGTCCTACACCGGAATTGCTCTCGGCACCCTTTAAAAAATATTGGATATGCCCACACTCCTTTCTAAAAGTTATTAAAATTCAGAGAACGACAACATTGGTTTGTCTTACTTATAATGTTAGCTCTTATATGCAGTGTTGGCTTGTAATATGCATTGCCATACCACTTTTAATATCACCACACAGCTCTTTTTCATGGCAATAGCTGAGTTTTTGACAAAACAAATATCACCTGTATGTAATAATAAGACTAAATATGTGTAGTAAATTTTTTTTTAGCAGGTTTAGAATATATCACCCCATATCGCGAATGTACATGTATATCTAATCCGACACACTTAGACACAAAATGGCGTCCAAATTTGAGTTGACACAACTCTCTTTATACAGGGACTCTACATGTGACCAATGATGTTTTCGTGGTCACCTTTTAATCACCATGGCCTAGTCAATGGCACACGTAAAGTTTCGAGTCAATCGATTTGGTGGTTTGGGAGAAGATGTTTTGGTTAGGGTTTTCGGTGAAATCCAATGTGACCTATGATGTCATAAATTTAAAATTTGAATAAAAATGTGTCATAGATCATGTGCATACAATTTCAGATTTTAGGATACGAATTTGATTAAAACATTTTGGCGGGTATACCACTTCACCTTTGATGTCATCATTATCATGACTAGGGCATGCCCGTACTATATCTATATCTAAAATTATATCCCCCCCCTCTATTTACATGAAATGGTTTGGTCCAAAGCGAACGGCTTGCGAGTGGTGACAATCCCCCCCCTCTATTTACATGCAATGGTTTGGTCCAAAGCGAACGGCTTCCGGAGTTTGGTAAAGAAATCGCCATCGCGTGCACAAACGCGCAGGAAAGCGAATGAATCGCAAATTCGTTTTTATTAGTTGTAAAACATAGTTTAACGCCAACATAGTTTGCAAACGTGAAATAAATGAATACGCTCTCAAATGTGCCATCCGAGGCAGAGTGTGCCCGCCACGTTCGGCACACGCGATCGTTCGCTGCTCTCTGATTGGTTGAATCGTTTTTTGGACATAGCTCGGTAAGTAATTGTCCGATTAATATGAAACCTTGAAAAGGCACATCCTCGGGTCCCCAGCAATATACCTGGCAAGTTAAAAGTATATCGGACCCGTGGTTGTCGAGAAACAGCGGTCACAGACAAACGTACAGACAGACAGACAGAGATTACTGGAATTATAGATAGATTTCATTACCCATTGGGAGTCCTTGACAATGTGTAAAGTTTCAAATTTTTCCATTCAGCGGTTTCCAAGAAATCTTTTTTAAATTATTTGCATTTAATCCAAGATGGCTGCCATGCCACATGACATCACAATTATCATAAAAACATTCCACATGGGTGTCACTCCTACCCTGAAAGTTTTGTCTCAATCGGACATGTGGTTGCTGAGAAAAACGAGGTTTAGCCCGGACGGACTGACAACCCGAAAACATAACGCCTTCGGCCACCTTCGGGGGCGGAGACATAAAAAAAATCTCTGTGCTCACCATCAAGATTTGTCCTGTATCGCCGATGTTTTTGCTCTTTAATACCACGCTCAATTCGCAATGTAGCCCACTGCAAAACAGCATTACACACAAGACAATACGATTATCAAGCATAATAAATAAATAAAACATTCTTCAAACTTTTCTAGCATAATTATTTTTCGACAAGGATGTCACCATTCGACCATGTTATAATCTTAATCAGCCGTGCTGAACAATGACGTCACAAACATCAAACTCACCGACTCCTTGGCATCGACAGTGCAGAATTATTAAATTTTTCATTTTGGACCGTTTCCACAGACTATGAATTGCCACAGCTAATGTCATGAAAAAGCTCATTGTGAAACTGTTGCAATTTTATTTAACGCACATCACATGTGGAATTTATACGACCTCGATCAGCCATCGAAAGTTAACAGTTCAACTTCTGGACATTTCAAATC
Source organism: Myxine glutinosa (assembly GCF_964187855.1). NCBI lineage: Eukaryota > Metazoa > Chordata > Myxini > Myxiniformes > Myxinidae > Myxine > Myxine glutinosa. Next base: position 363,462,357 of record NC_136261.1, on the reverse strand, counting down.
GAACGCAAGCACACTCTTGAGTTGAGGAATAAAAGGAGAACAACAACACTCAAGCTAATAATAGATTTCTATATAATAATTAAATTATTTTCTCTTGTGCAATTATGTTTTGCTAACATCAACAGAATGTTCAAACCTTACCAAACCCACTTCACTAACTTACCCCAACAAAAGGCTTAATGATTACAAAAAAAGGTGCTATTCTGGTGACCAGACTACAAACTGTCGTTCTGGCGACCAGACTACAAACTGTCGTTCTGGCGACCAGACTACAAACTGTCGTTCTGGCGACCAGACTACAAACTGTCGTTCTGGCGACCAGACTACAAACTGTCGTTCTGGCGACCAGACTACAAACTGTCGTTCTGGCGACCAGACTACAAACTGTCGTTCTGGTGACCAGACTACAAATTGTCGTTCTGGTGACCAGACTACAAACTGTCGTTCTGGTGCTGCAAAGGCAGCATGTTACTTCCAGGATCCCACATCAAGCCTGGTGTGAAGGAAGAGCAGGACAGAAGGGTTCATGAAGAATTAAGAAAGGCTTGTGGTGAGGGAAGAGTATTGATTAGATTAGAGGGTTGGGAGGAGAGGGATTTTACTTTACAAGGGAAAGGTTGGGTCAATGGTCAGGGAAAGAGCAGAACACATCAGTAATTTCCAGATTTACTCCTAGATTACTTATTAGACTAGATCGTGGATAAGCCCAATAGGAGCGTAGTATTAGACCTCTTAATAAGACAAGTGGGAGGCAGGAGGTGGGAGGGATGTGGGCAGCAGAAACAAGACATAAGTGCCTATAAAAAGACTGCAAGGCCACAAACTTAAGAAGCAGATCCTGAAACTCTGACGTGTAAAGTGATAAACGACAAAATATATTTAAACAAGTACAGATACATTCAAAGTACACCACCCCCATGCCAAATAAATAAATATCCTCCAGCGCGGTATTGCTGGGCGACTTCGGCACCCGGCGATACCGCCATGCAGCACATAGAGACGGTATTAGGAGGGAGAGGTGCACAATAATTAATTTCATAATTAAAAACAATAAAATAATAATCGTAAAATAATTTCTTCATCAATTGGCTAATAGCATACCTAAACCACTAGAGTTTCATCAGAAGCTGCAATTTTTTGAAAATTTATGAAATTAATTAGTCAAACATTAAATCGATTAATTGATTAATCAATAAATCAAAAGATCCTTTATAACCACATCACTTGGTCACTGTCATGTCCAAATATCAGCTTCCTATCTCTAGGTCAAAGGATAGTTGAGATATCGCCCAGACAAACAAACAAGAAAGAAAGAAAGAAAGAAAGAAAGAAAGAAAAAGAAAACAAACAACTGGAGTGAAAACTGAGTACAGTACTTAGTTTCAGCGCACGTCATCGCAGGGTCCCAATGACGTCATGCAGCGTCTGGAGATAGAATAGGAAAGGAACAGTGTACAATAAATAACCAAACAAAACTAAGAAAAGGAAAGAACTGACCCAGCTTAGACACAACACAACGGCTGTCGAAGAATAGAATGACAGCAAATAAAACTGGAGGTCGATGGCGTGCCATCACAAATCCCCACGCTTCCCACCTAAAGCAAAGTTGAAAGATGGCAAAAAGGTTTCACCAGGAATGGTCCAACATCAAATTAGATTTATACAAAAAAATATCTTCCGTTTCGACCCCGATGACCCCAAGTCCCCAACCCGGAGGCACGAACAGGGAATCAAATCGCCAAAAAAAAACTAATGTTTCACGCATCCCCCAATGTTGATTGCATATACAAAGTTTTATTCAAAAACATGTTAAATGTGCTCGCAATTGCATTTTTGGTATTTCACCTTTTGACCCCGCACAGCAGCCAAAGGGGGCGAGGCCAAAAATGTTACTCCTCTCACACCTTCTTACCATGTGGTGATCATAACTACCAAGTTTAGTGAATTTTCCACAACAGTTTAGGAGATAGCGTGACGGTCAGAAAGAGACAGACAGATCCGATTGCAATATCCCCCACATGCGCTTGTTGGTTTTTTTTGAAAGCGTGGAGATAACGATGATAAACAGTAGTCAGACTCTAAAAGTGTTACAATACATCGGTGCCGAGGTCATGCTGACAAGAAAAATAAATAAATAACTCATCAATAGGGCATCTGCGACATTGCCAACCTTGGTGGAGATTAAAGAAAGACAACATCTGGGCCTAGCGTATCGAAGGGCAGTAGCTATACTTTGTGATGCATTTATTTATAAGAAAAATTTTTAACACTTAAATCCACAAGAATGAAAGACTATTTCCAAAATGATTAAAATTATATATATATATACACACACACCAAACGAGCTTCATTATTGGTCATATAAATATATTTTTTAAACCCACAAATGGAGATAACAACCAACGAGAACATCAGGATAGGGTGTGACCTTGAAATGTTGTTAAATCAGATGTACAAATGGGAGCCATCCTCGGGCGGTTTAAACAATATCCGTTTTCATGAAACATTTAGGCTCTATAATTAGTGCCAAGACCTTTCACCGACAGCAAGGTGGAGTTAGCACCGGGATCTTTAAATAACCAGTCTCTGTGGTAGCTAGGGCAGTGTAATTACGAATACCACAACCTTGGGCAAGCTACATTTCCCAGCTGTGCTCATTACCTGCAAAGATCATTCGGTGCGCGGACATTTTCAAACTACACTCCCGTGCCCCAGGTTCAATTCCCTTGTGGAATTGCCAATCCAGAGCGAGGATAGAGACTGGCAGAGGCACCGACTAAAGGCGACACTTGTACAGGCTACGTAACATCAAAAATGTGGAAATACTCCGGTTTTCAAACACCCGTGTCACATTTCAACGGCTAGAACGAAGGCGTTTGAGTCGCGCTGCGCTCTATCCTGGTGAAACAACTCCGTCTCACTTTGCGTCGTTCGAATCAGACTAGGTCAGACAAACTGTTTCACAAAATGATAAAATCATTAAAAAGAAAAAATATTGGCAAATTACATTTGGCAACAAGTTGTTGCCATTTTGGTCAGATTTGGCCGATTGCACAATTGGCGTTGGGTAACAGGAAAAGGTTTCATGAAAGCACTTTAATCCTCGTGGTACACCTTCATGAGGGCTGGCAGAATGGCCGACAGATATGCACCCTTGCCTCCGAGCTCTCTAGCCTGGGTTTGAATCTCAACGAAGCTATAAAACTGTCATCCTGGTGTTTCACCTGGAGCACGAAGCATCAATGAGTGCCACATCCCTCCCTCCAAAGGTCCAATCTTTCAACACTGGTAATTACTGAAACTTAAAGATACTCCGGCGTCTTCTGCGAGAGTTGGCGAGTCATCGCCGGAAGGCTGAACAACTACAAAATTCCTGTCTTGACTACTTGAACCCTGGTGTTGGCTTAGCGGTTAGGGTGCCGGCTTGGGATCCTAGGTTCGAATCCCGGTCGATCGCTGAATTAACGCCAGGGGGCTTGACTCAGCCTGTCATCGTTCTGAGGTCGGCAAATTGAGTACCAGCTCACAGGTAATTCCCTGTGTGTCGCAAAAGGCGACTAACAGGGCTGGGGGCAGGAAGGGCATCCGGCCATAAAACATTCCTTCAAAAATGGGACCATGGTGCCCAAAAAAGGCCAACCCCCACTCTGCGGCATTGCCAATGAAGGCAATGGCAAAACACTCACGAAGACACCACTTTAGCAGCGACACCAAGTAGTCTAGTAGGAAGACTAGGTCCCCCTGCACCCCCCGGAGATATACTTCTAATCAGTGTTTCTAGATTGGAAAAAATGTGTAGAAAATGACTAGCTATGGCCCCAAGCTGAAAAAATGTCCCACATACCATTTTTATGCAAATTACTGCTGCCATTATCAAAAAAACGATTTTTGACATATCTCAGCCAATATTGCAGATAATTGAAAAATGAAGGTGTCTAGACCCATGTTTTGAAGGGCATAGATCATGATAGAACTATTCATAACATGATTACATGTGTCTATGGTATACTAGTATGCTAATTAGTGCTTTATTTACAAAATAATCAGTTTTACAAATGATAAGGATACGTTAATACTGCAGATAACTTAACATGGTACATAAGGGGTCTAAACCCAGGTATTTTCAAGGTTAAATGTCAACAAGATGCTCCTGAGTCTTGCATAGGGGCGGGACATTGGCAGTAACATTGGTACCACTCAACTTTTCTTCCCACCATTGACTTTGTATTGCGAGAGATTTTCACTTGCTTATTTAAAGGTTTCTCACCCAGCCCACGTAAAATCTACCAACTCCTGCTGTTAACTCCCAAACATATTTTTTTATGTTATCCAATCACAGTGCAGAAATGACAGACTAGAGATCCAAATTAGTGCTGCTATAGCTGCCATTTTACATTTCCATCCATGTAACATGCGCGCTCGCGCGCTCGTATCAATTGGTAATGTCGCGCGCTCGTATCAATTGGTAACGTTGATGTTATTGAATACCTCAGTTGAAAGTTCAGTCTTCCATTCCATCTGTGTGTTGTTCTTGGTATTCATCCTCCAATCTAGCCAGGTAAGATGCTAACTATAATGTTACTCACACTCTTGACTTCAGTTTCTGCATGAAATCATAAACAGGCAGAATAACAGCTGAGCCAGCTAGCACCATGTTAGCTAACGTTAAAGCTAGCCTCATCTATGTACAGTATGTTCCTAATGTCGGTGTAACTTAAACTTTTGTTAATGCCAAACATGAGACATATCTGTTGACTTCTGTATATGAATTGAACCAGAAAGAGGCACGACAGCTGAGCTAGCTACAGTAACTTAGCACAATGTTTCATTGGCCTAGATAGCTAACGTTAGTGTGGAAGAATTTAGATGTTTTAGCTATTAGCACTTTTGATGCCACTAAACATGGTTTAGTCAGCTAAAAAGTACCCTAGTGTAGAACATGACTCAGAACCTCTGTTACCTCACTGAAAACTCAGAGCCTCCTTTCACAGGCACTTTTAACATCATTCGTGATTTCTTATTTGTCATTTAACAGTGATGGTAGACATCGACAGCAAGCATGCCCAAAAGAAAACGGAGTGTAGAACCTGCAGCCCAAAGCTCTCCTCCTACATGCATCCTTCATGTACCATCCATGTCTGATCATGGGGATTTCACGCCCCTCCGTAAAATTAAAGGATCTGCTTCAGAAAAACTGCAACTGCTTCAAAAGATCCGGGATAGACGTCTCAACCAACCGCATGACTCCCCATGTCGTATGCAATCAGTATGTGATCAGATCCCGGCAACTCTTCCTGATGACCTAGAAAGAGTAGGATATCACAGCAAGTGTTATAAGCACTTTGTCCGCCACTTTCATCGTCTGTGAGATGATACAGAACCAGGGCCATCAACCTCATCATGGCATCACTCTCCTCGTAAACCAGGAGGTTCTGCTGAACCCATCTTCCCGCCAGAGTGTATATTTTGTGAGAAAGTTGAGACCAAAGATGCTCATCGCAATACTGAGAGGCCTACAACCTTCCCATCCTTTAAAAACAAAGAAAATGCATGGGAGCAAATCGAAACACGGGCTGAGAAAATGGGTCTCTATCGACTCCATCGAAAGGTGAAAAACAAAGACCTCTTTGCATGTGAGGCCAAACACCATCCGTCATGTTTTAAAGCTTTCCGCACAGCATTCTACAACTATGAGCGTGCGATTCACAGAGCCGAAGCACCAAAGGAGCAGGCTTGCATGTCAGCCGCCCATGAAAAGGCATTCAACTCAGTACTGGAACACATTCAAACCCAGGTCATCCAGCAGAATAAAGTTCTACAGCTTTCTTCCTTGCGCTTGCTCTATGTCGAGGAACTGAAACTGAATGGATATGAGAACTCAAATTATCGGTCAGAGAAACTACTGAAACGCCTACAGAATGACCCAATCAAGGAGCATATCCACTTCACGAAGGTTGATCATGACAAATGTGATGTCATTTCTTTCTGGCTTGTGCACAGCTCAAACATAACAGTTTCCAATGCTCTCGCACGAGCATTCACACTCGGAAGCACAAACAAGAACCAAAATGTTGCCCTCCAACTTCGCCAGGGTATTCTACAGGCTTTCAGAGAGTGTAAAGACCAACCATGGCCTTCTGAAAGTGTGGAGTGGACAAGAGGCAGCTACCAGGCTGGAGAGAACAGAGATGGCTGTGCTGATCGTGGAGGGGAAGGCCCACCAACTTGCCTCAACGAATGGCAAGGTAAAATTGAAAGCCCTTCGTGAATGGCGATTCAATTTGTAATTTTTCCTGAAAAAAAGGTGATTACCTGTGATGTTTGTCTAGATCTGAAACTGGCAGTGACTGGTGATTGAAATGCGGTGCCTTTTTGTGTTTCAGGTCGAGGTACATGAACTCCCCACGATCTACAGCAACCAGGAAGAGACTGATACCAGGGTGGTTCTGTACCTCCATCATGCTGCTACCATCGGATACAAGAACGCTGTAGTCAGAACACCGGACACAGACATCCTCCTGATCCTGCTCCACCATGCCCACAACATCAAGCTGACGGTGTACCTGGATACAGGGTCAGGGAAGCATCGCCAACTTGTCAACGTCTCTGAGCTGGCAGAATCCCTGGGAGAGGACTACTGTGCCACTCTCCTGGGGTACTATGTGTTCAGCGGAGAAGACTGCACCAGTGCCTTCAAAGGGAAGGGAAAAGTCGGGCCCTTGAAAAAGCTGGAGAAGAATCCCAGGTTTCACAGGGCATTCGGTGAACTGGGTGACAACTGGGATGCCAACCCTGAGGTGGAGAGGCAGTTAGAAAAATTCACCTGTGTGATGTACGGCCAGAGTCGCGAGTCATCAGTGGACATTGTCCGTGCCAAGCTGCTACGAAAAATGGTGGGAGAGGACAAGACCCTCACATCCAAGTCCAAGGTTGATCTGGCTCGCCTTCCTCCATGCCAGTCTGCCCTGAAGCCGCACATCCAGCGTGTGAACCACCGCGTAGCATTGTACAAAAGAGCCGATCAACCTATCATCGAAAAGCCAAAACCTTATGAGGAGCAAGGATGGATAAGGACTGATGGACTGTTGAAACCAATGTGGTCCAGTGGTCCCATCCTACCAACCTCACTGGTGGATCTTCTGAACACAGGAGAGCACGAAGAGGAGGAGGAAGAGGAAGGAGAAGAAGAGTTTGACTCTGACGATTTCGATGAAAATGATGATGACTGACTCAGTGTAGAATCACTAATGCTAATGATGTTTATCTAAAACAAGCAAGAGAAGAGTGGTCACATTGAGTGCTAGGACTATTTTGACAGTTGTAATATTTAGAAAAATAAAACTTTGTGTTAACGTCTGTGTAGACGGACCTTAATATGAGTCTATTATTTCGTAAAACTGTGATTATTTTGTAAATAAAGCACTAATTAGCATACTAGTATACCATAGACACATGTAATCATGTTATGAATAGTTCTATCATGATCTATGCCCTTCAAAACATGGGTCTAGACACCTTCATTTTTCAATTATCTGCAATATTGGCTGAGATATGTCAAAAATCGTTTTTTTGATAATGGCAGCAGTAATTTGCATAAAAATGGTATGTGGGACATTTTTTCAGCTTGGGGCCATAGCTAGTCATTTTCTACACATTTTTTCCAATCTAGAAACACTGATTAGAAGTATATCTCCGGGGGGTGCAGGGGGACCTAGTCTTCCTACTAGACTAAAGTAAGGAATCCCACACATGCATGACAATGGGCCTTCACAATGGACTCAGCTGTCTGTGTAATTCAGTTCAGCTGTCTAGACATATCGGTGTAATTAAAACCAGAAAAAAATCAATACAGAATCACATTTAATCAAAATCATCAGTCCACAACTTTTTGACATATCCTGCTGTATATCGTTTTTGGCCCCATCTCCCAATGGTGAAGAATCACTTTTAAAAAATATATACTAGCCGGATCCGGGTCCAGATCTTCACCAAAATTGAATAGATTCTTCCTTGTCACACACACAACGTGTCCACCAAGTCTCGTCCAAATCCGTCCACAACCTTTTGAGATATCCCGCTATGTATCGGTGTTGGCCCCGTCTCCCAATGGTGAAGAAGCACTGAAAGAATTATACTAACTGGATCCAGATCCGGATCTCCACCAAAATTGAATCGATTCTTCCTCGTCACACACACAACCTGCCCAACAAGTTTCGACCAAATTCATCCATAACTTTTTAAGATATCCTGCTATAAGTTGGTTTTATCCACATCTCTCAATGGTGAAGAATCACTTTTCAAATCCTAGTATCCGGATCCAGATGTTCACCAAAATCAAATAGATTCGTCCTTGTCGCCAACCTGTCCACCAAGATTCGTTCGAATGTGTCCATAACTTTTTGAGACATCATGCTGTATATAGTTTTTGCCCCATAACTCAATGACGACTTCTTGAGATATCCTGTTCATGGACAGACAGCGGTGAAAACATCCGTGTGGAGGCACTGAATGAATGAACGAACGAACGAAAGAGCAGAAAGAAGGAAACTCTGCAACCTCCAAGCGAAAGGATTACGGAGGGTTACTGGAGGTCAACGCATCTTCTCCATATAGACAACGTGACTTTGCGTCGCAGTTACCGCAAGTTGGCACAAAAGTTTGCGGAGCGGTCTCACTCAGACTCAGCCGGTTGTTTCACAACAACGAGCCGAGACCCGAGGCTCTTAACCACAGGTAACCATGCTTCATGCACTCGTCTTTCTCCCCCGCGTTTGCCGAGTCAGCCTGTGGTCCCGCAACACCGAGCTCGCTCTCCCATAAAAAGATACGAGTGCTGCAAATCAGACATCGCGTTAAAACGGCCTCAAAGTGAAAAATCCACAGCACCTCGAACACGAGCAGTAAAGTTTTCATGTACATCCTGCGGACACCCAGTGACACGCCGAACGTGGCGGGGACGATGATGAAGACCAGAAGCAGTGCGAGCCACACGCCGATGGAGAGGCCTAGCAGCGCCGCGATCGTGTCCAGCGGGATCCAGTTCATGTCGTCCCAAGTCAATGACATCGCTAAGAAGCTCCGACGTTCTGCCTCACCCCGCGTATATCGGCTCGTCGCCACATCGCGGCCTATTCATCCAAAGGTTTGCGCATGCGCAGAAATTGCCGATTTAGGTTTCTTCTTCTTCGATTTTATTTTTTAATGGCGTCTTCCGAGCTCTGAGGCTCTATATACACCACTCACCGTAACAAACCCTCCAAAACTTTATACATATTTCTTTCAGCACTGCTTTGCAGAGTCGAATGTACTTAGACTCCAGCTAAACACCTCTTGTCATGTTTCACGTTTGCAGCGGGAATTGAGGAAGGAATGCAGACTTTTTTTCGGTGAATGGGGGTTTATCATATTTGGTTTAATTAACGGATATTGCTTCACTGAACATTTTATCGTTATTTTTTTTTGAAAAAATATATTTAAAGGAAGATATTAATATTTTCGGGTTTAATTTCATGCTCCATTGGCCCCGCCCCTCAAAACAACGGCGATGTTATTACCCACGTGATCGACTACGTCATCTCGAGGATATTTTTTGCTGCGGGTAGTTTTTATGATTTTCTCCATCAGAAGACTTGATTCGAAAAACTCCGTCAAACTCACTTTCTGACGAGACTGAAGCGAGTTGCGCGTCCATTATCAGTTGCGTGCTGAGACAACCCTGCTTTGATTACGTCATGACCATCGGATTTTTAGGGGCTGTGGTGCTGCGCACACACGACTCGATTGCCAGAGAGGTAGGCCACAACGCGTTGGTATAACAAAGAGTCTTTATTCAAAGCTCGCACTTCAGCACTGGGCGGGCTCGAGCTTAGATCCTGCATATATGTCCCGAGACCACACCTTGCCCCCGGGCGTGGCCGATCGGCGATAGGCTGGGCATGCATTACAGTTCCCCGCCTGGATGTTCGCGCCACCTGCTGGTGCGCTGAATTATTGTCCCTTGTGTCCGCCACACGCGCCCCCCACCAGAATTCCCGCGCACCTGAAGGGTGAGTTTGCGGGGAAGCCGGATGACCCGGCCGAAACGCCCCCTGGCGATGGGTGCAGGGCTGGGGGGTAGCGGGGCTGGGGGGTGCCGGGGGTCCGACCGCTGGGGGTCGGCCTCGACGCGGAGGCAGAGCTGCTTGCGGGGGGTGGTCCGGATCGAGGTGGGCCGGCTTGAGGCGGTCCACGGAGATGCGATCCGGGGCACTGCCGATGTCGAAGGTGAAAAATTTGTCCCCGGTCTCCAGCACGCGGAAGGGCCCGTCGTACGGGGGCCGTAGCGGTGGCCGGTGGGCGTCTTGCCGGACAAAAACGTACTTTGCCGTGCGAAGCTCCGGGGCGACGTGGGAAGGCGGCAACCGTGGTGTGCCGTCGGCACCGGGGCGAACCTCCAGGCAGTCTCCTGAAGGGCGGAGCGCTGTTGCGCCGCGGACCAAGGAGCCATGGAGTCGGGGATAAATTCACCCAGTACCCACAGTGGTTGCCCGAAGACCAGCTCCGCCGAGGACACGCGCAGGTCGTCCTTGGGCGCCGTCCTGAGGCCCAGCAGGACCCAGGGGAGTCTGTCGACCCAGCCGCCGTCACGGAGGCTGGCCCGGAGCGCGGCCTTCATTGAGCGATGAAAGCGCTCGCACAGGCCATTGGCCTGGGGGTGGTAGGCCGTGGTGCAGTGTAGTTTCACCCCGAGCCCTTGCGCCACCGCGGCCCAGAGCTCCGAAGTGAACTGGGGGCCGCGGTCGGACGAGATGTCCGAGGGGGCACCAAACCGGGCAACCCAAGTGGCGATGAAGCTTGCCCCACATCAGCCGCAGACGTCGCCACCAGTGGGACGGCCTCCGGCCACCGTGTGGTGCGGTCCACCATGGTGAGGAGGTGGGTGAACCCCCGCGAGGGGGGCAGAGGTCCCACCAAGTCGACGTGCACGTGGTCGAACCGACGCTCGGGCACCGCAAACGGGGCCAACGGGGCCTGGGTGTGGCGGTGGACCTTTGCGCGCTGACACGCGAGGCACGTCCTGGCCCAGTCGCGGACGTCCTTCCGGAGGCCATGCCAGACGAACTTCGCTGCGATGAGCTTCTGGGATGCCTTCGTGCCCGGGTGGGACAGGCAGTGGATGGCGTCTAAAACCGGGCGCCGCCAGCCAGCGTGCACGATGGGGCGAGGCCGGCCGAGGGAGACGTCGCATAGGAGGGCCGCGCCCGCGGCGTCGAACGGCACCTCTGTGACGCGGAGGCCCGTGACGGCGGTCCGCAAGGCCTGGACGCCGGGGTCGGCAGTCTGGTCCTCCGCCATCCGGGTATAGTCGACCCCGAGGTGGACCGCGTGCACGACGGACCGGGAAAGGCAATCCGCCACCGGGTTGTCTTTACCCCCCACGTGACGGATGTCCGTCGTGTACTCGGACACGGCAGAGAGGTGACGCTGCTGCCATGCCAACCATGGCTCGGCGACCTTGGCCATCGCGAACACAAGGGGCTTGTGGTCGACGAAAGCCATGAACGGGCGGCCCTCCAGCAGATGGCGGAAGTGTCGGACCGCCAGGTGGAGCCCGAGCAGCTCACGGGCGAAGGTGCTATAGCGGCGTTCATGCGGGCGGAGCTGCCGGCTAAAAAACGGCAGTGGTTGCCAAGCACCACGCACCCACTGCTCGTGCACCGCGCCCACCGTGTAGTCCGACGCGTCGGTGGTGAGGGCGATCGGTGCATCGGGTGCCGGGTGCGCCAGCATGGTGGCTTCGGCCAGGGCCAGCTTTGCGCCCGCAAACGCCGCGGCCATCGGCTCCGACCAGGCAATGTCACCTTTGCCCGGCTTGCCCCGGAGGGCCTCGTGCAAGGGGCGGAGGAGCTGGGTGACGTGGGGCACGAAGCGGTGGTAAAACTTTGCCATGCCCAGGAACTCCTGGAGCCCCTTGATCGTGCGGGGCCGTGGGAAATCCCTGACCGCCTCCACCTTGGCCGGTAAGGGGACGGCCCCGTGCCTGGTGATGCGGTGCCCCAAGAAGTCGATGGTGGCGATGCCGAAATGGAACTTGGTGGGGTTGATGATTAGGCCATGCTGGCCCAGGTGTCCGAAAAGCGTGCGGAGGTGGAGCAGGTGCTCCTCCCGGGACGCGCTCGCGACTAGGATGTCGTCCAGGTAGACAAAGAGGAAAGGTAAGTCGCGCAAGACGCTGTCCATAAGCCGTTGGAACGCCTGGGCCGCATTCTTCAACCCGAAAGGCATTCTCAGGAACTCGAAGAGGCCGAAAGGGGTGATGACGGCCGTCTCCGGGACATCGTCCGGTTGGACGGGGACCTGGTGGTAGCCCCGGATGAGGTCCACCTTGGAAAACACGGTCGTGTTTGCCAACCGGGCGGAAAAGTCCTGGATATGCGGGACCGGGTAGCGGTCGGGGGTGGTGGCATCATGAGCCGGCGGTCGTCACCGCACGGCCGCCATCCTCCGCCGGGCTTCGGCACAATGTGCAGAGGAGAAGCCCAAGCGCATTTGGAGCGCCGTACGATCCCCAGCCCCTCCAGCGTGGCGAACTCCGCTTTCGCCACGGCGAGCTTCGTGGGTTCGAGTCGGCGTGCCCGGGCATAGACCGGCGGCCCGACCGTGGGTATATGGTGCTCCACCCCGTGTTTAACGGCCACCGCTGAGAAGGTGGGCCGCATGAGGGCCGGGAAACTGGCGAGGAGGCGGGTAAAGTCGTCCGCTGCCGGAATCGTGCAAACTAAACTCGCCGGGACGGATCCTTCCAGCAAGCCGCTTGGCAAACCGCTCGGTGAGCCGCTCAACGAGCCGCTCAGCGAACAAGCGAGCGAGCTGAAGGTTTCGGCCTGGACGAGCCGTCTGTGCTTCACGTCGACCAACAGCCCATTCGCGCATAGGAAGTCCGCACCGAGCAGTGCCATTGGCACGCTGGCGGTCACGAACGACCATTGAAAGCGCTGCCCTCCGAACCGCAGCGAGAGGCAACGCTTCCCGAATGTGCGGATGGGTGTACCGTTGGCGGCAAGCAAAGCGGGGCCCCGGCCCGCGGTTTGCTTGTCGGACGTGGAGGCGGGGAGGACGCTTACCTGCGCTCCTGTGTCGCAAAGGAAACGGCGCCCGGACAAGGTGTCCGTGATGAAAAGGAGGCTGCCAGAATGGCCGATGCTCATGGCCGCAAGTGAGCGCCGGTCGTTTCCCGACCCGTCAAAAGAGCACGACGGGCGACAGGTTTTAGCATGGCGGGCGACAGGTTTTAGCCTGGCGGCCGAACCTGGCATGGTAGTAGCACCAGGTTTGCGGCGGTAACAGCCGCGGCGGCCGTGCCAGCGGCGGCGGTGGTGGCGGCAGCGGTAGTGGACGGGGCATAGCAGCGGCCACGAGGGAAGTCGGGAGCGCTGGAGCCTCCGCGCCGGGATCCACTACGGCAGCACCGTACACCGACCGCGTGTCGCAGGCCGCAAAATACTTGTCCGCCTCTCTAGCCAGGGCGCGGGGTTCCTTTATTTTGGAACCAGCCAGCGCGAGGCGTACCTGTGCGGGTAGCTGGCGTAGGAAAAGCACCCGGAATAAGAAATCCGGGGGCTGGTCTCCAAGCAGGGACAGCATGGAATCCATCCGGACGGATGGTCGTGTGTCGCCGAGGGCGGGAAGGTCCAGGAGGCGGTCGGCACGTTCAATCTCCGTGAGCCCGAACGTGGCGATGAGGAGACGTTTGAGCACCTCGTACTTGTTGTCGCCCGGCGGGCGCCGAAGGATGGACACGACTCGGGCAGCAGTGCCGGGCCCGAGGGCGGCGACCACGTGGTCGTACCGGGTCTCGTCCGCCGTTATGCCTCGGAGCTGGAATTGAGCTTCGGCTTGCAAAAACCAAACGTTGGCTTGCGCTTCCCAAAACTCCGGGAGTTTGACTGCGACGGCTTTGGTAGCCATGGCGCGTTCGGTGGTCAGCAACGGCTGAACCAATCGGGGTCACCAGTGTGGTGCTGCGCACACACGACTCGATTGCCAGAGAGGTAGGCCACAACACGTTGGTATAACAAAGAGTCTTTATTCCAAGCTCGCACTTCAGCACTGGGCGGGCTCGAGCTTAGAGCCCGCATATATGTCCCGAGGCCACACCTTGCCCCCGGGCGTGGCCGATCGGCCGATAGGCGGGGCATGCATTACAGTTCCCCGCCTGGACGTTCGCGCCACCTGCTGGTGCACTGAATTCTTGTCCCTTGTGTCCGCCACAGGGCGATACCTGATGGGATTACTTTTTTAAACCCTAACACCTCAAAGAAAATTAGAATTGAAAACCACGTTCAATTCTTTCTTTATTGCTTAAAATCTATATATACACATCAAAGAAAAAATCTGTGTCTGTGGACCTTAAGAAGAAGCAGAAGGCATTTATTAGGTACAGGTAAAAGTACCTGTCTCCAGTGAGGGGAAAAGTTTAAGTTCAACTTTCAATTCAAATCATTTCATGAGCTTTTCAAACTATTTCAAAGGTTAATTGTGTTGCACTCTTGGTTTCACTCAGAGCCAAAGCTCTTACCCAGCCAGCACGTACAGCTGGGGCCCATATGAGTCCTATGTGGGCTAACTTGTGTGTGTGTGTGTGTGTGTGTGTGTGTGTGTGTGTGTGTGTGTGTGTGTGTGTGTGTGTGTGTGTGTGTGTGTGTGTGTGTGTGTGTGCGCGCGCGCGCGTGTGTGTGTGTGTGTGTGTGTGTGTGTGTGTGTGTGTGTGTGTGTGTGTGTCCACATGTAGGCCCCAGCTGGATTTGTCCATAGGCTCCACCTGGGTGCCAGCTGGGTTGCCCATGTGAGCAGTGTATGGGTTTTTCGTGGGATACCTCATGTGGGCTGAGCTTGGGTTTTTCGTGGGCTACCCCTTGTGGGCTGGGCATGGGATTTGCATGGGTTGTACATGGACTTTTCCTAGGCCTCATGTGAATGTAAATGGGGTTTAAATCAATACTGAATTAGCTACAACATCACAGCTGCTTTACTGTCACTAGAAATATCGAATGGAGTGTATTTTTAGAGAGGCTTTTGTGTGAAGTGATCTTAAAGAACATCCTAACTTGGATCTGTCAAAACAAGCTAACAATGGTAAATACTTTAATAATTCAATGGTGTTCCTGTGGCATTTGAAATATCTTGGAACATCTTGCTGTGGTATTCCTGCTTCCAGAATACCAAGGGTGTGAACCTCTGAAAGTTTGACGAAGATAAGATCCGTTCACCCATCCCTGGGAGAAATGGCAACACACACACAGAAAGACAAACATCTCTCTTATAGTATTGTTACGAATTTGGGTCGTGATATATGTAGAGCAGAGTAGATCTGAGTAGGTAACATGCTTCGACTGTCGCGATAGGGAATCTACCTGTAATAAGTTCTGTGTGTTTAGGCGTTTTGTCGGTCAAGGTGTATAATTGTGAATCTACCAGGAGATTCGGGTGCTAGGTAGTGTAGGGGTTAATGAGTAGAGCCCTTGTATGTCTCACCTGGTAGTCAAACCTTTGTCCCTTATGGCACTGCAGACCACATAGACACTAGTTAGGACCTTTAGTACAACATTAATGACGCCCTTCCCCCCTGACATGACTGAAGAAGAAATCAGGTTAGAACACCGCCGATATTGGCCGCCACCATTTACACCTCCGAGAGGCCTACCCGCCTCGCATAGCACGTGCTGTGACCAAGGAATAGGGGACGGGAGTGAGAGTGGCGCAGTGGGCGTGACCTGAGCGAGCCGGCGAGTCGGGGGAGGCTCTGATTGGCAGAGCAGTGCGCCAAAGCTGACGTCATCGACCAGAGATGTTAAAAGTGCCGGACGCCTTTGCTGGCAGTTGAGCAGGAGTTGAGATCTGATCCCGAGTTGAGCAGGAGGACTGAGAGAGTTCGTGTGCATGAGAGAGTTGAGAGTCGCGCAGCCCATGAGTCACGAGTTGGTGTTGAGTTGAGACGAGTTCACTCCTGGCCCCTGGCAGTTCAGTAGAGAGTGGATTCGTGGATTTGTGGTCGAGAGTTGGTTTTGCAGTGCGCAGTTGGCAGTGAGCAGTTGAGAAGCGAGTTGGAAAGACGAGACGTGCAGTCACACCTGCGTTCTCTCCGTTCCTGTCTTTTCGAGCTTCGTGTGGGGATCGACCTCGTGTGAAGCCGCTGGCCTGCGTTGGGTGCTTTGGAGCTTGGTGCATGGACCTCGTGGGCGGCGAGAGGATCGGAGCTCGGAGCAACACCTTGTGGTGTGCGGTCGGGCCGAGCGGGCTGGTGTTGGACAGCAGCAGAAGAAGACAACAAAGACAGATAAGCCGAGCTCCGCGTATACATTTAACATAACGTGTTGTTTTTATTAATTCACATCCCCTGTTCGTGTTTGAAATCTGTTGTGCGTGGGGTCCCAATTTAGTACCTTATTTTATTACCGGCACGTGTTTTTACTGTCTTTGCTTTTCCTGAATAAACCCTTGCATTATTTTTGTACATATATCTGAACGCAGTTTACCGGGTGGTTGATTTCAATAGTTAAGGCTGCGGGGACTTACGCCGCTTCCCTCCATTCCGCGCGCTTAGGTGTTTTAGATTTTGGAATCCGCCATTGAGTTTCCGCCTTGGAGTTAAAGCCTTCGTGATCGGCATCCGCGACTGCCCGATATTAATTTCGGCGGTTGCGCGACAGTATGTATAGATTTACAAAAAAAAAAAAATCAAACTTCCAACCCTATACATTGAACCACGATCCGAAGTACCATAAAACTGATGATTCGAGTATTACAATATTCAAGTATCGATATACATCAGGATCGACAACATGGCTGCTGATTGGAAGCTGCAATGTTTCTTCAAATGGAATGATTCACTTCAGACAACAACAAACTCACGTTTAGAAACTGTTGTTGAACTGGTCTCGATAACACGTTGGCTGCCAGCTGCTGGCTGCCATTTTTTTAAACTTCTGAAATTAACATTGGCTTGGCCAACCTGGACCCACATAGGGTCCAATTCAAAGCCCACTAAAAGTCCAGTTCAGCCCACCTAACAGCCAAAAACCCACGTGGGCCCCAGCCAGCTTTGTAAGGTGGGATATGATGTCAAAGAATGTCGTTCTAGTTGTAGAATGACATCGGCAGCCCAGATGAGACCCATGTGGAACCCAGTTAAAAAAACACATCCAGAACCCAGGCCCACATTAGCCCATCAAAACCACCTATTTCCCACCTGGGACCCAGCTGTATGTGCTGGCTGGGTAGCTACTTACAGTGCCTTCAGAAAGTATTCACACTCTGTGACTTTTTCATATGTTGTTGTTACAGCTTGAATTTAAATAGATTAAATTCAGATTTTTAAATTTGTCATTGATCTACACATATACTCCATAATGTCAAAGTCGAATTTTCTTTTTTATAAATTTTACTAAATACTTAAAAATGAAAAACATAAATATTTAATTTACACAAGTATTCAACCCCCTGAGTCAATACTCCGTAGAAGCAGCATTGGCAGCGATTACAGCTTCGAGTCTTCTTGGGAATGTCTGTATCAGCTTTGCACGTCTTGATTTGGGGGATTTCTCCCATTCTTTCTTGCAGATTTGCTCAAGCTCTGTCAAGTTCACCTCAGTCTAAGGTCTTTTGCATTCTGAAGCAGGTTCTCTTCAAGGATTTGCCTGTATTTGGCTCCATTCATTGTTCCCTATATCCTTACAGGTCTCCCAGTCCTTGCCACTTAAAATCATCCCCATATCATTATGCTGCCACCACCATGCTTCACGGCAGGGATGGTCTTAGATGGTTGATGAGCTCTGCTCGATTTCCGTCAGACATAGAGCTTTGCATTCAGGCCAGAGTTCAATTTTCGTCTCATCAGACCACAGAATATTTTGCCTCATGCACTCCGCGTCTTTCACGTGCCTTTTAGAAAACTGCAGACATGCTGTCATGTGCCTTTTTCTCAGGAGTGCCTTCTGTCTGGCCACTCTCCCATAAAACCTGGATTTGTGAAGCGCTGCAGGGATTGTTCTCCTTCTGGCAGGTTCTCCCATCTCAGTCAAGGAACTCTGTAGTTCTGTCAGAGTGTTCATTGGGTTCTTGGTCACCTCCTTGAACAAAATTCTTCTTTTCCGGTTGCTCAGTTTGGTCGGACGGCCAGCTCTAGGAAGAATCTTCGTCACTCCATATTCTTTCCATTTCCTAATGATGGAGCTCACTGTGCTCTGGGGAACTTTCAACACTCTAGAAATTGTTTTATACCCTTCCCCAGATCTATTCCTCCTCACAATTCTATCTTGGAGTTCTACGGACAGTTTATTGGACTTCATGGCAGAGTTTCTGCTCTGACGTGCACTGTCATTGTGGGACCTTATATGGAAAGGTGTGTTCCTTTTCCTTCTAAATCATGTCCAATCAATTGAATTGGCCACAGATGGAGTCCAAACATGTTGTAAAAACATCTCAAGGATGATCAAAGGAAATTGGATGCATCTGAGCTCAAGTTGGAGTGTCATTGCAAAGGGGTTGGTTAAGTATGTATTGACTCAAGACATTTAAACTTTTCATTTTTAATTGATTTGTAAAAATGTCTAAAAAGAAAATTCCACATTTACATTGTGGGGTAGCCGGAAGAGTACCCGTCCCAAGTGACGGGAAAAGCTATGAAAAGCATCGCCCTCCCCTCTCTCCATCCTCCCTCCTCTACTCTCTCTCTCCCCAACTCCCCACTCCATCCACCACTCCACTCTCCCCCACTCCCTCTCACACTCTCTCTCTCCCCTCTCTTCCCCACTCACCTGTCTTCCCCACTCCGTCCGCTCTCCCCCCTATTTAGCCAGTTTGTGAAACACCAGGATGATAGTTGATAGCTGGGTCAGGCTTCAAACCCAGGCTAAACAGCTTAAAGGAGAGTGTGGGTACCTCGGAAGTCATCTTGTCTGTGAGGTCGTATCTTAACGCACTGTTAACGATAACGGCACTCAGTAGAGAGCATAACCTCCGCCAGATGAACAGTTTACGTTTTGTATCCTTGAGTAGACCAGAAAATCACAATACAGAATCACATTTAATCAAAATCATCCGTCCACAACTTTTTGAGATATTCTGCTTTGGATCGTTTTTGGCCCTATCTCCGAATGGTGAAGAATCACTTTAAAAATTCTAGTAGCCGGATCCGAATCTGGATCTTCACCAAAATCTAATCATTTCGTCCTTTTCACATACGCTACGAGGGGCGAATCCAGGGGGGGGTGCAGGGGGTGCACACCCCCCCCCCCCCCTTCGATCCAGGATGAGGGTGCAGGCGGTGCGAATCTGCTGAACTGTTGGACCAGGGAAGAACACAAGGAACTGCAGAAACTTCCAAGAACGCACGAAATGCCGATTCTGACGATCATTTGAAAAAAAATTCCTGGGGGAGCACCCCCAGACCCCCCTCCCCCCAGCACTATAGTTTCATGCACCCCCCTGTCTTTAAATTCCTGGATCCGCCCCTGGCTACATTTCTGTGAAATGTCGTCCGAATCCATCCACAACCTTTTGAGATATTTTATTCATAAACAGACAGACAGACACGGGTGAAAACATAACCTCCATCCACCTTTGGTGGCGGAGGTAATCATCTATATTATAAAAGGAGCTGTGTCTGTCTGTCTATTTTTTACTTGCCGGAATAGTATGTTGGTTGGTTGGTTTGTCTGTTTGTCTGTCTGTCTGTCTGTTTGTCTGTCTGTTTGTCTTGCACATAGAATCGCCATACTTTACACACATATTTGCCTTGCCCTGGAATAGACTGTGCCCAATTTTTAACTCTCCAGGCCCAAGGCCTCCATTATGACGTCATAATTCGATAATTCGACAAGTACAAAACTTCATCCGATCAAGATTAAATTTATTGAGCGTAATCTAGGAATAAATTAGTTTAGAAAACAAATAATGACGTCATCGGTCACGTGGTTCGGCCGCCATCTTGGAAAAACCGAAAAACTTGATCCAAAATGGCCGATAAAAAAGTACATTCCGGAAAGTCCTCGGTTTCTGACTGATTTTTCATTTGTCTGTTTGTTTGTTTGTCGTGTTATAACGTGAGAATGGATTAACTGATTTCATAAAATCTAACTACGGTGGATTAGGGTAACTCCCACGATTGTTTGTGATCCAAAAAAAATGTTTGTGATTTTTTTTTGTTATGTGTACATGTACACGCGTGCCAAAACTACAAATGTCAACACGTGACGTTGGTTATCCCTGAACGGAGAGCAGGATCTCCCAGGAATCTTGTTTTTGATTCCCCCATAGATTACCCATCACAGCAAAGATTGGTATTTCCGTCAGCGAAGCGACGGGTCTTATATTCTCGTCTGTAGCGGTTGCCGCTGAACATACACAATCGCCTTACACCTGCCGAGGACGCAACCATGGAGCGATCGCTGTGCCGGGCTCGCCCAGACCGCCCGGAGACGCTCAGTCTCGCCTTTCCCGGGCATGCCCGGACTCGCCTTTCCCGGGCTCGCCTGGCCCGTCCGGCGACACCCAGTCTCGCCGTTCCCGGGCATGTCCAGGCACGCCCGGCCCGACCGGCGACACCCAGTCTCGCCGTTCCCGGGCATGTCCAGACTTGCCCAGGTCTCCCGGACATGCCCAGTCGCGCCTTTTAAGGGCAAACGCTCCGGCATGAGATATTCGAGTGCTTGTATATAATGCTGCCCGATAAACGGGCTTTTCAGTTTTTACCCGAGTTGATTTGATGCAATAAAGAAACTCGGACGAGTTCCAGCTTTTTGTCGCATCCATTCTTTCGATTCGAGTTGGAGCACAGCTCCTTCATTGGTGACCTACCGACATGGACACGGCAGTTGCCCTCAAACTGCCTACCTTCTGGGAGGCTCACGCGGCGGTTTGGTTCGCCCAGGCGGACTCCCAGTTCGCCCTGCGAGGCATCACCGCCGACGACACCCGCTTCCATCATGTGGTAGCAGCACTCGGCTCAGCCACCGCGGCCCGTGCCCTCAGCCTCCTCCAGCACCCGCCAGCCGCTGACAAGTACGGCGCGATCAGGAAGCTCCTCCTCGACGCTTTCGCCCTCTCATCGGCGGAACGCGCACGGCGCCTGCTCGACTTGCCCGAGCTCGGCGACACGCGCCCGTCCGAGCGAATGGATTACATGCTCTCGTTGCTCGGGGAGCATGCCCCGGATTTTCTTTTTCAAGAGCTGTTCCTCCGTCAGCTGCCTAGCCAGGTACGCCTCGCCCTGGCAAGCACGCAGATCACGGATCCCCGTGCCCTCGCCAGGGAAGCCGACAAGATCTCCTCGGCAGGCCAACGCATCGGGGCAGCGACCTGGAGCCCGCCGCCGTCCGAAGCAACGCCCATGGCGCCCGAGCACCCGGCACAGTCGGCGGCCGAACTGCCGGCGCAATTGGCGGCCGCTACGCCGCGCCGACCGCCTCCAACACGACGACCGGGGCCTCCACCTGACCAGGCGTGGTGTTACTACCATGCCAGGTTCGGACAAAAGGCCTGGACATGCCGACCCCCGTGCACTTTCGGCAAGTCGGGAAACGGCCGGGCCGGCGTTCATTACCAGCCATGAGCGCCGGCCACACGGGCAACTTACTTTTTATCAGGGACAAAGCGTCCAGACGGCGCTTCCTGTGTGACACCGGCGCCCAACTGAGCGTCATACCCGCCTCCGATCAGGACAGGCAGTCCACGGTTTGCGGCCCCTCCTTGGTGGCGGCCAACGGATCGGCCATCCGCACCTTCGGCCCGCGCAACGTCACCCTCTGCTTCGGCAGCCAGCGCTTTCATTGGACTTTTGTGACCGCAAGCGTGCCCATGGCTCTGCTGGGCGCTGACTTCCTCTGCGCACACGGGCTGCTTGTTGACGTCAAACGGCATCGCCTCGTCAACGCCGAGACCTTCAGCTCCCTGGCATGCACGTTGAGCAGCTCCACGCCGACCGAGCTAGCATGCGCCCTCCCGGCGGCGAACGAGTTTGCTCGCCTGCTCGCGGAGTTCCCGGCCCTCACGCGGCCGACGTTTTCGGCCGTCGCGGTATGACATGGTATCGAGCACCACATACCAACTACGGGCCCGCCGGTCTACGCCAGAGCCCGCCGCCTCGACCCAGCCAAGCGCGCCGTGGCCAAAGCCGAGTTCGACGCTTTGGAACACCTCGGCATCGTGCGGCACTCCGATAGCGCGTGGGCTTCGCCACTACACATCGTACCGAAGCCGGGGGGCGGCTGGCGCCCATGTGGCGACTACCGCCGCCTTAACGACGTTACCACCCCCGACAGGTATCCGATCCCACACATTCAAGACTTCTCCGCCCGTTTGGCAGGACGGGTCATTTTTTCAAAGATCGATTTGATACGGGGATACCACCAGGTACCTGTCAGGCCGGCCGACGTCCCAAAAACGGCCGTCATCACGCCGTTCGGCTTATTCGAATTCCTTTGAATGCCATTTGGCCTCAAGAACGCGGCTCAGGCGTTCCAGCGCTTGATGGACGGCGTGCTGCGCGACCTGCCGTTCCTCTTCGTCTACCTGGACGACATCCTCGTCACCAGCGCGTCCCGGGCCGAGCACCTCCTCCACCTCCGAACATTGTTCGGGCGCCTCAGCGAGCACGGCCTAATCGTCAACCCGGCCAAATGCCACTTCGGCACGACGGCCGTTGATTTTTTTGGGCCACCACATCACCAAAAACGGGGCCGTGCCGCTGCCTACCAAGGTCGAGGCCATCACCGCGTTTCCGTGTCCCCGCTCCATCAAGGCCCTGCAGGAGTTCCTCGGAATGGTGAATTTCTATCACCGCTTCGTGCCCCGCGCTGCTCAGCTCATGCGGCCCCTCAACGAAGCCCTCCGGGGCAAGCCGGCCAAACATGACGTCTGGTCCGCAGCCATGGACGCGGCATTTACAAGCTCAAAGCGGGCCCTCGCCGACGCAACACTGCTCGCTCACCCGGTGCTCAACGCTCCCATCGCCCTCACCACGGATGCCTCCGACTACGCGGTGGGCGCCGTACATGAGCAATGGGTGAACGGGGTTTGGCAGCCACTCGCTTTTTTCAGCCGGCAACTCCGGCCGAACGAGCTCAAATATAACACGTTTGACCGCGAGCTCCTCGGTCTACACCTGGCCGTTCGCCATTTCCGCCACCTCCTGGAGGGCCGACCCTTCACGGCTTTCGTCGACCACAAGCCGTTGGTTTACGCAATGGCCAAAGTCACGGAGCCGTGGTCGGCCCGCCAGCAGCGCCACCTCTCCGCCGTGTCGGAGTTTACCACGGACATCCGGCACGTCGCCGGCAAAGACAACGCCGTGGCCGACTGTCTTTCTCGGGCCAGCGCGAACGCGGTCCACCTCGGCGTGGACTTCGCGCTTATGGCGGCTGACCAGACCACCGACACCACGGTGCAAGCCCTCCGGGCGGCGGACACGGGCCTCCGCCTGGCCGACGTCCCCTTCGCGGACACTGTCCTGCTCTGCGACGTCTCCCAAGGCCAGCCTCGCCCCATCGTGCCCGTTACCTGGCAACGCCGCATCTTCGCCTCCCTCCACGGCCTTTCCCACCCGGGCCGGAAAGCTTCCCAGAAGCTGGTGTCGGCACGATTCGTCTGGCACGGCCTTCGACGGGATGTCCGCGATTGGACCAGCACCTGCACGGCCTGCCAACAGGCCAAGGTCCACCGACACACCCAGGCCCCGCTGGCACCTTTCACCGTGCCCGAACGGCGTTTCGATCACGTCAACGTGGACCTGGTGGGCCCCCTCCCCCCATCACGGGGTTTCACACACCTGCTCACCATGGTGGACAGGACCACCAGGTGGCCGGAGGCCATTCCCCTCGTCTCCACCACCACCGCCGATGTGGCGCAGGCTTTCATCGCCACCTGGGTCGCCCGTTTCGGCGCACTGGCGGACATCTCTTCGGACCGCGGGCCGCAGTTCACCTCCGAGCTGTGGGGCGCGGTCGCCTGCAACCTGGGGGTCAGGCTCCACCGTACCACGGCCTACCACCCCCAAGCCAATGGGTTGTGCGAGCGGTTCCACCGTTCCATGAAGGCCGCGCTCATGGCCGGCCTTCAGGACGGCGGCTGGACCGACCGGCTACCATGGGTCCTTTTGGGCCTCTGCACGGCCCCCAAGGAGGACCTCCGGGCGTCCACCGCCGAGCTGGTCTACGGCCAGCCGCTACGTGCCCGATGCTACCAGTCCCTGGTCCGCAGCTCGCCAGCGCTCGGACCTCCAGGAGACCGCCCGACGGTTTGCCCCCGTGCCAACGTCCCACCACGGTGACCTCCAGTCCTACGTCCCCCCAGCGCTTCGCACAGCGGAGTACGTTTTTGTGCGTCGTGACGCACACCGGGGGCCACTCAGGCCGCCGTACGACGGACCCTTCCGGGTCCTGCGACGGGACGACAAGTCCTTCGTCATCGACGTCGGCGGCAGGTCGGACCGGATTTCGGTGGACCGCCTCAAGCCGGCGCACATGGACATCGACCAACCACCTCGGTTGGCCCTTCCTCCGCGGCGAGGCCGCCCCCCCATCCACGGTGCCTCCCGCTCGACCACCCACCCCCACACCGGACCCCCCCCACGACCCTCCAGGGGTCGCTTCGGCCGGGTCATCAGGACCCCCCTTAAATTGACCCTGCCGGTGCAAGTCGATTCTGGGGAGGCATGTGTAGCGGTTGCCGCTGAACATACACAATCGCCTTACACCTGCCGAGGACGCAACCACGGAGCGATCGCTGTGCCGGGCTCGCCCAGACCGCCCGGAGACGCTCAGTCTCGCCTTTCCTGGGCATGCCCGGACTCGCCTTTCCCGGGCTCGCCCGGCCCGTCCGGCGACACCCAGTCTCGCCGTTCCCGGGCATGTCCAGGCACGCCCGGCCCGTCCGGCGACACCCAGTCTCGCCGTTCCCGGGCATGTCCAGACTCGCCCAGGTCTCCCGGACACGCCCAGTCGCGCCTTTTAAGGGCAAACGCTCCGGCATGAGATATTCGAGTGCTTGTATATAATGCTGCCCGATAAACGGGCTTTTCAGTTTTTACCCGAGTTGATTTGATGCAATAAAGAAACTCGGACGAGTTCCAGCTTTTTGTCGCGTCCATTCTTTCGATTCAAGTAGGAGCACAGCTCCTTCACGTCCATATTATAAAAGGAGCCGTGTCTGTCTGTCTGTTTGTCGTGTTATAACCTGAGAACGGATTAACAGATTTCAATAAATCTAACTACGGTGAATTCGGGTAACTCCCGAGAGTGTTTGTGATCCCCAAAAAATTACAAAAAATAAACAATGCGACTGTGTCACCAATATGCCTCCGCATAGTCCTACAACGGGTAGATGCCATCACTCTGCATATGTATGGGTAGGGGATCACGGTTGTGAAGTTTTGTGCTGATCGGATAAGGTTCGTTTTTCTATACAAGATGACTGCCAAACCACGTGACCGATGAAACCATCATTTTCAAACTACAGTATATGCAACAGTGCTGTTAGATGATATTTGTAATATTTCCCATCTATAGGGTGAGCGGTTTCAGAGATATAATTATTTAATATTTTCCTTCAATCCAATATGGCTGCCAAACCATGTGACCTATAATGTCATAAATGTAATATTTCAATACAAATGGGTCATATATCATGTGCATGCAATTTCAGATTTTTAGGATAAGGCATTTGATTAAAACATTTATGGCTGATATACCACTTCACTGATGATGTCCCCTTATCATACCTTTGTTCCCCATTGGGAGTTCTTGACAATGTGCCAAGTTTTAACTTTTTCCTTTCAGCGGTTTCTGAGAATTAAAAAAAAAAATTATTTGCTTTCAATGCAAGATGGCTGCCATATCACGTGACCTATGACGTCGCAATTATTATAAAAACATTCTGCATGGGTGTCACTCCTAACCTGAAAGTTTCGTCTCAATCGGACATATGGTTGCTGAGAAAAACAAGGTTTAGCCCTACGGACGGACGAGGTTTAGCCATCGCAGCAAAGATTGGTATTTCCGTCAGTGAAGCGACGGGTCTTATATTCTAGTTACCTTTAAAAGAGTTTAAAAAATGAATTTTGGAGCCATTTGATCTCATGTTATTAATTTAGTTATTTAGTTATTAGTTATTTAATATTTAGTTATTTAATTTAAAAGATCGCTCTTTCCTAATTTTTTTCCCGATTTCACTCGAGATTTCGACATAGGTATTTAAGCCATGAGTTCCGATCGTAAAATATGGAATCAGATTTTGAATATCAGCTTTTAATAAGCCTAAACAATACATTATTCAATCTTGCCAGGAGCCAATCACATTGCACCTAGCCTCACACTAGCCAATTAGCGTAACCAAAAACGGACGAACGGACAGACATCTCTGTTTTATATATGTATATCGATGTTGTATAGATCAGTGACAAGTAAATTTCATCTATTTTTAATTCAGGCTGTAACATAACAAAATATGAAAAAGCCAAAGGTGTGAATACTTTCTGAAGACACTGTATAGCGCCCACCGCAAAATGCTGGGCGGCAGAGGTTGGATTTGTTTAACAAGAGGGCAAAATAGCTATTTTAAATTGTGTGTTATTCCATTAATATCTGTATTAAATCTACTTGAATTCATATTACATGTTGATTTCAAAGGTTTTCAAATGCAAACAAAAACAGTCAAACAAGGAATTGCCAAAAGGTGAGAATATCTTTCAGGGAGATGAGGAAGGACTTCAGAGAAAATCCAGGTCGCAAGTGGAGGAAGTAAAGGAACAGCTAGGAAATCTGAGAAGTTAAAGGTCTGTGGCAGATAGTATGCACCCAAGAGTATTGAGGGAGGAGGCTGAGCAGGTAAACGAGATGTTAACGGATATCTTTAATTGCTCACTGGAGTCAGGACAGGTACCGGAGGATTGGAGAGAAGCAAATGTTACACCATTATTTATATAAAAGATCCAGAGAAGAATTGGGGAACTATAGACCTGTTTGTTTGACTTCAGTTGTGGGAAAGGTGTTGGACACATTAATTAGGGAGCAGACGACGAACCATTTAAACAAGAAGACGTCATGCAGTGCACGATACTTGCAAAATTCACCCTTCACCCCCAAAAGGGTTGCCATGGATACATCAACTTGTCAATTTCATTGATATTAAAATTGACGATCTTAATCAAAGCTCGGGTCAATCGGATTAAAATTGATGATTTTTCAGATGAAAATGGATTTTTGAAGTTTGACCTTGAGTTGACCTTTGACCTTTTGACCTCAAAAATAGTTGGTTTCCCAATTTAATGACAATATGCAGAAGCTATTCAATTTTCAAATCAATCGGATGAAAAGTGGTGATTTTGGAAATTTAACCTCCAGATGACCATTGACCTCAAAATAAATAGGCCTCTCAATTGTGACGACCTCTACAACTTGGTGACGTTTCATGACAATTGGTTTTGAATTGTGATCTGTAGGCGAGTGACAAACAGATAAACATACAAACAGACAGAATAACAAGAAGACGTCATGCGGAGCACAATACTTGCAAAATCTGCCCGCTCTCCCCCAAAAGTTTTCCATTGATACAGCAAATTGTCCATTTCATCAAGGTCAAAATTGATGGTCTTGATCAAAGCTCGGGTGAATAGGATGAAAAGTGACGATGTTTCAGATGAAAATTGATGATTTTGGAAGTTTGACCTTCAGTTGACCTTTGACCTTTTAACCTCAAAAATAGTTGGTTTTTCCAATTTAGTGACTCAATATACAAATGCTGTTCAATTTTCAAGTCAATCGGATTAAAAATGGCGATTTTAGAAATTTGACCTCCAGATGACATTTGACCTCAAAATCAATAGGATTCTCAATTGTGACGACCTCTACAACTTGGTAAAGTTTCATGACGATCAGATTAGAATTGTGACCTGTAGGCAGGTGACCAACAAACAGACAGACAGACAGACAGACAAACAGAATAATGAAAAATCACTCAAAGAGCGACACTTGGCAAAAGAGAACAAAGTAGAATTGCACTCGGTAGAGTATCCTTTTGACCTCACAAATAATTGGTGGTTGAATTATGTGCCCTGATATATGCAAATCCTATTCAGATCTCAAGTCATTCGGATGAAAATTGAGGATTTTAGAAATTCGAGAAAAGTGGTTGACCTTAGGCATATGTTGACCTTTTGGCCTATTTTGATCTCTAAAATAGTTGGTGATTGAATTCAGTTACCTGATTTGAAAATCCTATTCAAATTTCAAGTCAATCGGATGAAAATTGAGGATTTTAGAAATTTGGCCTATGTTGACCTTTTGGCCTATGTTGACCTTAAAAATAGTTGAGAGTTGAATTCAGTGACTAGATATGCAAATCGTCTTCAAATTTTAAGTTAATCAGATGAAAATTGACAAGTTTAGATATTTGGCCTATGTTGACCTCAAAAATAGTTGGTGGTTGGTTTCAGTAAGCTGATATGCAAATCCTATTCAGATTTCAAATCAATCCGATGTAAATTGAGGATTTTAGAAATTTGAATACAGTGGTTGACCTTCGGCCTATGTTGACCTTTTGGCCTATGTTGACCTCAAAAATAGTTGGTGGTTGGTTTCAGTAAGCTGATATGCAAATCCTATTCAGATTTCAAGTCAATCCGATGTAAATTGAGGATTTTAGAAATTTGAATACAGTGGTTGACCTTCGGCCTATGTTGACCTTTTGGCCTATGTTGATCTAAAAAATAGTTGGTGGTTGAATTCAGTTAGATGATATGAAAATCCCATTCAAATTTCAAGTCAATCGGATGAAAATTGTGGATTTTAGAAATTTGAAATGGTTGTTGACCTTTGGCACATGTTTTTGACCTTTTCACCTCAAAAATATATAGGATTTTGTCAAACCACGAACGCTACTATTTGATGAAGTTTCGTGAAGATCGGTTTAAAATTGTGACCTGTAGGCAAGTATAACGTTTAAGTGAGCGGACAGACAGACAAACACACACACACAAACACATACACAAACCAGAGTGATCAACATACTTGTCAAAAAAATGTTTTTTGCCAAGTAACAAACGCAACCGACCAATATACTTGAAAAATCTTCGATTTTGCAAGTAGAAAATATTTTCCCCCCATTATTTATTTAAATAATTAAAATCAATGTATTTTCTCTTTTTTACTTTAGCACCATTGGAATATCCCTTGGAGTGCCAGATTGTCTCATCCCAACTCCTCCCCTCATTGTCCCAAATAAATCGCGTCGTTTTGACGGATACTGTATATTTATTCTGGGTTTTGTGTGGCGCATGATGGGCCGAATTACAGTCCCTGTTTAGAGAGGACTCGAGGCCTCCTGCGTACGCATACTCTTCTTCTTCATCTTTGCCTACGTCCCCTGTTCTGTTGGACTTTTCTTGTCATTGTATTCGCACAATATTTACTTACATACAAAGTCTAAAAATTGAAACGTTTTAGTGAACTTAAAATTACATTAACCCTTTAACAAGTTCGATTTCGATTTGGTGGTGGTGTATCAGCAAGGCCATTGTTCAGTTGGTTGCCTCGTTCACAGTGCTTGAAATAGTGTTACAAAAATGTTAATTATAAGTTATATTATATATTTGAAGTAGCTAAGCCTAGTTTGATAGATTCGGGTCAGTTTCGATGAACGCGCTAAAAAGTGATGAGATCGACTCGACATTTTGACGAAAGACCTCAGGGTCATAAAACAATAACAACAACGACAGCAGCCGACTGGCGAGTGGCGACGCATTTCATTGGATCGTACCTTCTCGTGGTGTACCATGGCGTTTGCTCTGCGTGGCGTGTGCAAGCAGCTCGTTAGGCCGCAGTTGCGGAAGACATTTTGCCCATTGCTCCGGAGTTGTAGCGGTGCAGGTGAGGTCCTGTCCGCGCTATACAGACGTCTCACAGTGCAGTGTGTTCGTACGTCAGTATGCCACCTGTGTAGTAAACGCCGGTTACTGCTTTTACTTGTAGCATATTATTATTACATCAGTAACCATACATTTCCCTCAGCAAACCCTTCTATTTTAATGTGATCATTAGATTCGCATGAATTTCTCATCAGATCTCATGAGAAATGCATTGCTTTTTGTGCGGTGTTTAACAGCCATGTTGTAAATGTTACCTGTGGTGAGTTGACATTTGTATTAATATAAAGTTTGCTTTCAGTCGAATCTTTCTCTCACTGGCCTTGTACAGAGCAGCAAAACGTTTTAAATACTGGACTTTGGAAATGATGTATGATTGGTGCAAACGAGGTGTGTGTGTGTGTGTGTGTGTGTGTGTGTGTGTGTGTGTGTGTGTGTGTGTGTGTGTGTGTGTGTGTGTGTGTGTGTGTGTGTGTGTGTGTGTGTTTTTCAGTGACTCGCGTCCTCTAATCGGGGCACTTTTAGCCTGTAGTTGTGAGGGTGAAATTTAAGTCGAATGCAGTCTTTTTATGCCTCCGTTGACGAAGTCGCCGGAGGCATTATGTTTTCTGGCTGTCCGTCCGTCCTTCCATCCGTGATAGGTTTTCGTTTCCGCAATAACTTGAGAACGGCTGAAGGGATCTTAGTCAAACATGGTGCAGGTACGTATAATGACGTAAAGATGCACTGATTAGATTTTGGGGTCATGAGGTCAAAGGCCAAAGGTCAGAGGTTATGCTTGGTAAAAATCCTGTTATGATATTAACGTGTGAACCAGCAATGGGATTCTGCCCAAATTCGTTACACTTATGTGGAATGATGCAAAGATGAACTGATTAGATTTGGGGGTCAAGAGGTCAGAGGTCTAAGTCTGTAGTATGTCTATAACTTGATAACGGCTGAAGTGATTTAATTCAAACTTGGTCCAGGTATGTATCATGTTGTAAAGATTAACTGATTAGAATTTGGGGCCAAGAGGTCAAAGGTCTGTAATAGGTCGACTTGAGAATGGCTAAAGGGATCTAATTCAAACTTTGTACAGATATCTATAATGATGTAAATATTAGCTGATTAGATATTAGGGTCCCAGGCTCAGAGGTAATGTCAAGTAGTATGTGATATGTCGTGAACACAGCTGAAGGGATTTAAATTAAATTTGGTACAGGTATGTACAGTGCATTGAGAAAGTATTCAGACCCCTTCACTTTTTCACATTCTGTTATGTTGCAGCCTTATGCTGAAATCGTTTAAATTCATTTTTTCCCTCATCGATCTACACTCAATACCCCATAATGACAAAGAGAAAACAGGATTTTAGAAAGTTTTGCAAATTTATTAAAAATAAAAAACTGAAATATCACATTGACATAAGTATTCAGACCCTTTGCTATGACACTTGAAATTTAGCTCGGGTGCCTCCCATTTCTCTTGATCATCTTTGAGATGTTTCTCCACCTTGATTGGAGTCCACCTGTGGTAAATTCAATTGATTGGACATGATTTGGAAAGGCACACACCTGTCTATATAAGGTCTCACAGCTGACAATGCATATCAGAGCAAAAACCAACCCATGAGGTCGAAGGAACTGCCTGCAGAGCTCAGAGACAGGATTGTGTCGAGGCACAGATCTGGGGAAGCCTACAAAAAAAAAGTTCTGCTGCATTGAAGGTTCCCAAGAGCACAGTGGCCTCCAGAATTCTTAAATGGAAGAAGCTTGGAACAACCAGGACTCTTCCTCGAGCCGGCCGCCCGGCCAAACTGAACAATCGGGGGAGAAGGGCCTTGGTAAGAGAGGTGACCAAGAACCCGATGGTCACTGGCTGAGCTCCATAGATCCTGTGTGGAGATGGGAGAAACTTCCAGAAGGACAACCATCACTGCAACATTCCACCGATCTGGGCTTTATGGCAGAGTGGCCAGACAGAAGCCTCTCCTCGGTGAAAGACACATGAAAGCCCACAGAATCTTGTTTCTCACAGTCCGAGAGTCGTTTAGGTGCTTTTTTGCAAACTCCAAGCGGGCTTTCATGCTTTTCCCGTCACTAGAGTTGCTTGCAAGGGGGGGGGGGGGGTGCTCTTGCTTGCTTTTCCTGTCACTGGGGGGTGCATGGAGGGGGGGGGGGTGTTTTTTCTTACTTTCCCCGTCACTGGGGGTGCAGGGGGGCGGCTACTCTTGCTTGCTTTTCCCATCATGGGGGGGGGGGGGTACTTTTTCTTGCTTTTCCCTGCTTTTGCTGTCACTGGGGGCGGGGAGGGGGGGGGTGCAAGGGGGCGGATGCGTTTCTTGCTTTTGCTGTCACTGGGGGCGGGGAGGGGGGGGTGCAAGGGGGCGGGTGCGTTTCTTGCTTTTTCTGTCACTGGGGGGTGCAGGGGGGCAGATACTCATGCTTGCTTTTCCCATCACGGGGGACCGGTACTTTTACTAGTTGATAAATAAATTTTAAAAGCTATTGTTATCTCGCTTCTATATACACATAAACGTTTGAAGCGTCCCTTCTGTACATTACATTGATCTCGGGTTCATTGGAGAGCTTGTACATAAATTGTGTGTGGGACAAAGACATTGGTAGATATCAGAGTGCACTTTGTGAATTACATGGACGTTAGTATGCAATGGACGAATACATGAAATCTATGTGTATGGTATTTGAACCTGGATGTCAAGCATCATGCGCCATTGGTTGCAATGTGAACGCTAAGCAGGCAACAAACATTTATTTTGAAATGCAACCGTTTATCCATTTTATTGCTGCATCGTTTCCTTTGTAAAAGTGGCATATTTGTTATTTTACCGAGGTTCTTTTTGCTGGCAATGTCAATAAATGACAACTTCTTTACCCAATATGTCTGGTTAATAATCCAACTTGATGGTAGAAGCGCTGCGATTAAATGTTTCTTGTGATCTTATCCTATACTCAGTTCAATGCCCTATGTAGGCATGTGTTGCCATGCAGTTTGTTCTAGCAGGGTCTCTGCATTGGAGAGCAGGTGTTATTTTGGAGGCACCTTTTAATTGAATGTCCTTACGATAATTGAAGCTCCCCTTGGTACTGCTGCAAGTTTTTGGATTTGTATCCAGGATTTGTGGCAAATTATTCGGAGATGCTGGATAATGTTTTGAATCATATTCCCATGACCTTAATTACTTTTATTCTTTGTTTGTTTCCATCGAAGGAGGACAGTTTCAATACATTATTGTAGACAAAAAAGGCGATGGTGGATGCGTGGGACTGATAAAGCTGAACCGACCGAAGGCATTGAATGCACTTTGCGAAAAGCTGATCGAGGAACTTTCTCAAGCCTTGGATACGCTAGAAGGCGACGACAGCGTCGGAGCAGTTGTCATCACTGGGAGTGAAAGGTCCTTTGCCGGTAAGACTTCAGCACTTGTATTTTGAGGATATTGATGTAAATGGCAAGTTGTTGGCAAAGGTAACATGCAAATTTGTTCTTATTAGTCTGAAAGCCTTCTTGGTAGAGAAGGTGCATCTTGCATTGGGACACGTGGCTGTCAAACAAACCTTTTTGAATTGTTCTCCAATTTTTGCAATAAAGACGGAAAACTTTCACCAACAACAACAACAGGCATTTTAAGGCCATTTTCCCTGCAAGAGCGGGGCTTAGCCTTGCGGTCCCCATGACAATCTTCTCCAAATTGTCATGGTTCTATTTTTGAGGCAATGTTTTTATGGCCGGATGCCCTTCCTGACGCCAACCCTTTGAGTCCTTTGAGTCCAACCCTTTGGTAGAGAAGGTGCATCTTGCATTGGGACACGTGGCTGTCAAACAAACCTATTTGAATTGTTCTCCAATTTTTGCAATAAAGACGGAAAACTTTCACCAATATGCACATTTTCTTAAGGACCATCTATTTATTACCTCCTCCACCGAAGGTAGATGGAGGTTATGTTTTCACCCATGTCTGCCTGTTTGTCTGTCTGCGATATCTCAAAAGGTTGTGGACAGATTCGGACGAAATTTTGCGGAGAGGTTGGTTATGTGACGAGGACAAAATGATTAGATTTTGGCGAAGATCCGGATCCTGTAAGGAGACAACAACAAGCCAATTTGGTTTTGGTTCAGGTCGGAATCCAGATCCGGCATATCAGTGGGATACAAAATGTAAACTGTTCAGCCTGGCGGAGGTACGCGCTCTACCGAGTGTCATTCTAGTTATACATGCAAATACGGTGGTGTATTTGACCTCCCCACCACCCTTGTACGGACCGGTCTATGAAATGCTTTCCCCATCCCTTTGACCTGCAGGTAATTATATCAAACCATAATGCTAAAATAAGGCCTGGTGTTGGCTTAGCGGTTAGGGTGCCGGCTTGGGATCCTAGGATCCTGGGTTTGAATCCCGGTCACAACAACAACAACAACATGCATTTTAAAGGCCATTTTCCCTGCTAGAGCGGGGGTTAGCCTTGTGGTCCCCATGACAATCTTCTCCATTTTGCCCTATTTTCTGCATCTCTCCTTGTTAACCCCCTTGCCCGCATTTCTTCTTCCACCATCTTTAGCCAAGTCTTTCTCGGTCTTCCCCGTCTTCTACTTCCTTCAACATTCATTTCCATCACTCTTCTCAACCAGTCACTTTCATCCTTCCTCAACACATGACCAAACCATCTCAACCTGTTCCTCTTCACAGCATCAATCCCGGTTTGAATCCCGGTCGATCACTGATTTAACGCCAGGGGGGTTGACTCAGCCTGTCATCCTTCCGATGTCGGCAAATTGAGTACCAGTTCACTGGTAATTCCCTGTGTCACAAGAGTCGACTAACAGGGTTGGTGGCAGGAAGAGCATCCGGCCATAAAACATTGCTTCAAAAAAGGGGACCACGGTGCCCGAAAAAGGCCAACCCCTGCTCTGCGGGGAAAAATGGCCTCGAAAGGTGGTTCATAATGCTAAAATACAGTTAATGCTTTGTTTGGAGATGAAATTCCGTTTTTTTTTTTTGTTGTTTTGTTTTTTGTTTTTGCTTTTGTATACAAGATTGAGGCTTGTGAAACAGCTAACATTGATCACACAAAAATCAAACCGACACATGAAACATATAAGGGGAACGGTAGACAAGATGGGGAGAGAAGGGGAAGGACACAAACACAGCATTTGAGAGCAGGGACATCGAAAGATCTGTGGGAGCTAGAGGGCTTGGGGGGAGGTGGGAGAGGTATAAAACACATGGACACTCCAAGGACTTCCAGGAAAGAAGTTGGAATTTCAAAAAAGTGGATCTGGGGTGAATTAGCAGGGGTAGAAAAGATCAAGGTTTTGGATGGGGGAAGATAAGAAGAGATGGTGGATTTAAAAATAGTTTTTAAAATCCGAAAGTTTAGTGCCATTGAAGTAGTCCAGTAGCAGTCCTCATACCACTCTTTCACAATGTACCCCATTAATTTAAAACTTTCTTAAAATTGAAGTCCTGCAAAACTGGAGATTTTTGGAAGTATCATTGCAGGCGATTTGTATACGATAGTGATAATGCATGTAATTAAATTTAAATAAAATAAAAAGATTTTAAAAGTCGTATAAATAAATTAATTGTTTGAGAGTCATATAGGATAGATCAGAGTCGAGAAAAGACAAAAAGCAATAAACTTCATAAGAAAGGAGTGGGATTGAAGAGAGTGGGGGAGTTTGTTCCAGAGGCGGGAGAAAAGAGGAATGAAAGAGCGAAGGTGAGCAGATTTGTCTTGATTTTGGCAGTTTAACCATAAGAGGGTTGCTGGAAGATCTTGTGTGACCTGTCGGAATATTTGGGGGACAGAGCACAGAGAGAGCTGGGGGAGCAAGGCCGGAGAGGAGTCGGGAGAAGACAAAGACCACCAACCTGCCTTCGGTGAGTGAGTGAAAGGCCCTCGGAGTTAGCTTCATCGCGGGAGATTCCAAATGATTCTGAAAGCTTTGGTTTCAACAGCGTGAAGCCGAGCTAGGTGTGAGGCAGGAGCACTGGCCCAGAGGGGAGAACAGTATTCCATTGAGTTGCGGATGAAAGCCTTGTTTGTGGTGAGGTGCTCAGGTGTGCCAAGGAAGGACTTCGCACGACGGAGTATGCCCAGTCGGCGACTGGCTTTGGAGGCCAGCTTGGAAATGTGGTTTTCCCAGGAAAGATCATGGCAGATAGTTAGACCCAAAAGCTTGAGCGACAGAACTTCTTGGAGAAGATTGTTGAGAAAGTAGATGGGAGGGTTGTTCAGTCGGTCTTTTCGGAGAGACATAGTAAGAGTGTGAGATTTGTCAGGATTGAAAGACATGTTCCACTTGTTTGACCAGTCTGTGATTTTGTCCAGGTCTGCAGAGAGTGAGGATGCTGCAGACTGCCGATCTGAGGGATGAGGAAGGAAAGGAGCGGCAGAGAGTGGAGTCATCAGCAAGGAGATAGGATTTTCCAGAGAGTCGGAGATATCATTGATGAAGACCAGAAAAAGCACAGGGCCCAGAACACTGCCTTGGGGAACTCCAGCCTGAACAGGAAGGGGAGATTAGAGAAATCCATTCAGGGCCACACGTTGACTACGACCAGAGAGGAAGTCTGCAAGCCATGCGTGGAGATTTCCATGTCTACCATAGGAGGAGAGTTTGGTGAGCAGAGCGGGGTGCCAGACCGCATCGAAGGCACGTGATATGTCAAAGGAGACAGCTCTGATTCCCTGTTTGGCATTGAGGACCTCCATCCATTGTTGAGACAGCAGAATCAGCATGTCCAGAGTAGAATGACCTGGTCTGAATCCAAATTGATGATCGGAGATCAAGCCATTGTGGAAGAGGAAGGATTTGATTTCCGAAGCAATGATGGATTCCCTGACTTTGCTGATAATTGGGAGCAAGCTGATTGGTCTGTAGTTGCAAGGATCTGTTTTTGCACCTTTTTTGTGTAAAGCGATAATGTTTGCTGATTTTCAAAATTATGGCAGATGACCTTGAGCAAAAGAGAGGGTGAAGAGAACAGAGAGAGGGCGAGATAGAGCGGCTGAGCAGGATTTTAGGACCCGTGGGCTGATGCCGTCTGGTCCAGTTGCAGAATCCTGTCGTGCTTTCTACTGTAAGCCGGTACGACACCGCCAACTCTGCTTCGGTGGAGATTTGTACTCGTGTATTTTCACGTGTATGATAAAGCGTTGAGCATTTTTATTGGATCAATGGAGTATCCCTCAGGAAGATGAGCAACGAGGTTTAATGTGAAAGGGAACTCTATGCTCGACACTGATCAACTAATGGCTAATGGACATGGTTTGCAAGAATGGGAAGAGTTATGTCAGCCTTTTTAAACTGGGCTCAAAAAGATGGACAAACGCACGCAGGCCTGGGATGTTCTTTGGGACAAACAGCTTGTCTACAGCAGGGATGGAAAGAGTCTTCACAGAAATGTCAGATACTGAACTCGGGTCATACAATGAAAAAGATCCGAGGTCATCCATGAGCCTTGCTTCTGTGAAGAACAAGACTGGAAGTCTAACAGCTGCATAGCTGGGCTTGTAAAATATTATAAACCACAAACACGTATGATTAGCTTTTTAAACATTCTCTAATGCTGTTTATAACATTAAACAAAGAAATTTGGAGGAATCCCGACATCCCTGAGGTGAGCTTTACTTGCAGAACTGGGCAAAGATCTACTGTAATCTATATACCCCACAAGAGTTGGGTTAATAACATGACACTTCCTGCCCCAAAAGTGGCGTTTTTCGTAGCGGCCTTTTGAAACCCACCAATTAAGGTTTTGTTTTGAAAACCACCAATGAAACCCACTTTTACTGCTGTTTAACACAAAACTGGTGTGCCCATATACCAAGCAACTAGCTAGCGCTTGCCAAGTCAGCTGTTCCTTAACGGTTTTGAATGGAGTGCTTGCTCGAATACTTCAACCAAATGGCGATCTCCACAATAAACTTGGTAAATGAACACACACCAAATGTTCTTGAGACCCGACCATAGGTCGACTGTAATCTATATACCCCAAAGAGGAATGACCCTTTCTATCACTCCTGTCGTGA
Organism: Myxine glutinosa; assembly: GCF_964187855.1. Classification (NCBI taxonomy): domain Eukaryota; kingdom Metazoa; phylum Chordata; class Myxini; order Myxiniformes; family Myxinidae; genus Myxine; species Myxine glutinosa. Next base: position 363,424,425 of record NC_136261.1, on the reverse strand, counting down.
GCGGATGTACTCATAAATTAAAATGTCGGTCTGTGAAGTCGGCCGTTGTAATGACATCATAGACGTAATGATGAAGCGAGACGTCCAGACACAAAACTGCTGCTACTTCAATATATTGAAGATGACTATGCTTTCGATATTTGATGATAATTTTAACAATCGGTTTGTTTGTGTTTCACACTGAATGAAAAACGTAATGGTAGAGCATGGCGATTGTGATATATGACAGGTTCGATGATATGTTCGGCATGAACGATATTGGAATCAAAATGCCGAAGTGTGGAGTCAGCCGTTGCATGCCGTAATGACACCAGACGTAATCACATGGGTGTGGGGGCATGTGGCGACAAGTCTTAATTTCCAAATTAATACTATTTGACTCCCTGAGCTTTGTGCTGAAAAATTATTTTGGAGTTTTGTAAAGATTCTGATTGATTCGTTGATTTATTTATTAATTTATGTATTCATTCATTATACATGTTTATCATTCATTCCCTGATTCATTATTTTATGATTTTTGTTCCCAGCTGGTGCTGATATAAAGGAGATGCAAGATCTTAACTTCCACGAGTGTTATGGTGGAGGTTTTTTAAACAACTGGAACCGGTTGGCAGAAGTGAAAAAGCCCGTTATTGCTGCTGTTAATGGATATGCAGTAAGTATTTGTCTATGTTGCTGAACATGTATAATGTCACTACAATCTGATAGACTGCATTCCATGACCTTTCAACCGTATTTTGCGGGTCGGGGTGGTGGGCTGGAAGCTGCGTAGAGATAACAGGGATTCTTGCTTTGAAGCAACAGATACCATGGGAAGCAAACCGAAAAGTTTTTCCACTGAAACTTTGCGATTGTTTTAATAATAATATTATTAAGTAGAACGCCACTCAGTAGAGCACATACTCCCGCCGTGGGTCAAGTTGGAATCTATCTTCCAATGGTAAAAAATCCTTCAAACAATTCCTGGATCCGGAATAATATCCTGAGCTTCACCAAAAACTAATCAATTCTTCCTTATCCCAAGGGCAATCATCCCACCAACTTTCATCCAAATCCGTTCAGAACTTTTCCAGATATCTTGTTCACAAACACACGAACACACACACGGACGGACACGATCGAATGCATTACTCCCTTGTGGGAGTAACTGTAATGCCACTCAGTAGAGCGCATACTCCCGCCGTGGTCAAGTTGGAATAGTACGATTTCATAAAAGTTTGAGGGGGTAGTTCAGTGACGACACAAGACAAGACAACACAAGACAGACACTGCACAGATATATATATATAGAATATACAGAAGATAATGTAAAAAAAAAAGAAACAAGGCAATTTCACTTACATTTTCGGATTCAGCGTTCAATTCTATATAAGTAAGTGTATTTTGAGGCATGTGTGACTTCAAATAAAATTGTAAGCCAGGAAAAATGTTGCGTTTCATTCCTTAGGGATACAACATGTAAAACTGGCCCAAACGTGAAAACAAAACTCGCTCATTTTAAGTCGTACAAGCTAATGTGACCTCACTCATTCTTCTGGGAAGAATCCCGTGCACATGCTCGTCACACTTATAAGTCACCTAAGTCTTTATAAGTTCATCAAATACTGACACAACGATTGACATTCGCTGAGGTAAATGTTGATATCTCTTCTGAGGTATAAACAAAAAAAACCAAAAAAACGGTTTTAAAGCATTATATGTATCAAACGATACATTTTATGAAACGGGGAAACCTAATACACACTTTGGTGGTTTTTAAATGACAGAATATGCCTTTGTTAGAAAAAAAAAAATGAACATTGAAGACGACGCTGCAAAAAAATACACCGCTCTAATGCATAACCACGAGTTTAAACTACATTTACAACAAATATGAAAACTATTTTCATATCACAATGTTAAATATAGAATATGTAGAAGATAATGTTAAAAACAAATGAGCCCTATCTTCCAATGGTAAAAAGATTTGCGTGCTCCGAATGTCGTGAAGAAGAAGAAACCCTCATGTACTTAAGTCAGGCCGGATGTTGCGTAAGGTTGTATATTTGTCTCCATGCGAGAGGTGGAGCTATGCTAATTAGTTAGGGTATAAGGAATAATTCCCTGTATGTACATTGCCTCTGTGGTTTTCCCTTTGTTCCTTATGACGCATACAACACCAGCCATGCACTCCGCACCTAAATTAAATAAACCCCATAAAAGCCACCGGATTCAGACATTCGAACACTACCACTGACGCCACCAGCGGAGTCATCACAAGGGCCGGCAAGCGGGGCCGTTAGGCCCCACCCCGAGAGGTGTTTTTTGGTCGGGGCGATGGACTGATGTGATGGGACTCTTTGATTGGAGTGCGCGCGGACGTCATCATATGACGTTCGAGCACCAGGGACAAAAAGGCTGAGGACCGCCATTTTCTCTCTCTTGGGTCGGACATTCGTAGCGAGTTGTCACATTTTTTCACTACGAATGGATGCATTGTGCTCTCTTCTCTCTTGGGGTCAGACTTTCGTAGCGAGAAGTCACATTTTGTCTCTTCATGCTGGGTTCCATGGCAGACAGTCGCAGCTCATGCACTCTGACTCTCTTGGTTTGTGGCTGGCATCGCGTTCAGTCGCAGTTCGTGCACACTCTTGGCTTGTGGAGCGGACGGCGAGGAAGGAGTGAGGGCCTGCTCGGTGGCTGATGGGTCAACGGACCCCGCGCCAAGGCCTGTGTTTTCCCGTGCAGGGACGCGGGGATTTTGACGTGCCCGGCCGGTCGAGGACACAGAGCAGCGGAGTGCAGGCAAACGCACCACACACATTTATTGCTTTCATCATTTATTTATCCCTGTGTCTGTTTTATGAGTCCATGTGGGGGCATCTCAATTAGGAATTGGATTTTACCGCACATTTCTTGTTGTCTGCATTCTTTTATTAAACCCTTTATTTGTTGAAATTTAATTCCTTGTCTTGTCCGTTTATTTGTTGTGTGAATCAGATAACCCCGTGCCGCCATAGTTTGAGTGAATGCCTCAGAGTTAAAGCTCGGTTGGCCATCCATCACCAGGGGTGTTAATCCTGGCAGTGAACACGACAATATATTTGACTTGGAAGCTTGCGTGTGTGAACACTGTGGTCGCCTGTTGGTGGAGATTTATAATGTATTTATTGGCCCAATCTTGCTCTCAAATGCCCCAGTGGTTGTGGACAAAATATTTGCAGTACGTATCACACTTTAACAGAAATGGCTTTATTACTTAGGAAAGTCGAAGATTTTTCAAGTACTGTATATTGGTTGGTGTTGTGCGTTATTCTGTCTTGTCAGTCGCCTACAGGTCACAATTTTCACCCGATCTTCACGAAGCTTCACCAAATGGTGGAGTTGGTCATACTAGGGCATGCCCGTACTATATATATATCTAAAATTATATCCCCCCCCTCTATTTACATGAAATGGTTTGGTTCATGAAATGTTTTGGTCCATTCGCAACGCCAAAGCGAACGGCGAACGCTTTACATGAAATGGTTTGGTTCATGAAATGTTTTGGTTCATTCGCAACGCCAAAGCGAACGGCGAACGGCTTGCGAGTACAGTGACAATCCCCCCCCCCCTCTATTTACATGAAATGGTTTTAATTAGTTTTAAAACATAGTTTAACGCCAACATAGCGGCAACATAGTTTGCCAACGTGAAATAAATGAATACGCTCTCAAATGTGCCGTCCGAGGCAGAGTGTGTTCGCCACGTTCGGCACACGCGATAGCTCGCTGCTCTCTGATTGGTTGAATCGTTTTTTGGACATAGCTCGGTAACTACTTCTGCGATTAATTTAAAACCTTGAAAAGGCACATCCTCGGGTCCCCAGCAATATACCTGGCAAGTTTCAAGTATATCGGACCCGTGGTTGTCGAGAAACAGCGGTCACAGACAAACAAACACACACACAGACACACACACACACACACACACAGACACACACACACACACACACACAGATTGCTGGAATTATAGATAGATGCAAGAAGCCCATTGTTTTTGGGGTCAATAGGTCAACATAGGCCAAAGGTCACCAAATTTGTCAAATTTCTAAAATCGTAAATTTTCATTTGATTGACTTGAAATTTTAAGAGGATTTGCATATCTGGTCACTGAATTCGATCACCAATTATATTTTGGGTCAACTTCGGCCAAAAGGTCAACATAGGCCAAATTTCTAAAATCGTCAATTTTAATTCGATTAACTTGAAATTTGAAGAGGACTTTTATATCTGGTGACTGAATTCAACCACCAAGTATTTGAGGTCAACGTAGGCCAAAAGGTCAACATAGGCCAAATTTCTAAAATCCTCAATTTTCATCCGATTGTCTTGAAATGTTAAGAGGATTTGCATATCTGGTCACTGAATTCAACCACCAATTATTTTTGAGGTCTTCATCGGCCAACGACTTATTTTAGGGTTTTCACCAGTATCATACTATGCACAACACATTTCTTGTTTCTGATATAGGTCTTTATCCAATGATAAATCGGCATCATTTTCAGAGCTTCAACTGAAATATTTGAGATGGTGTTTGCATAATTGTCATAAATCATGTAGTCGTCTTATTCATTCATATGCCGCACAAGACTGTGGGGTAGCATCATTGGCTGATGGTGTGCCTGTGCTGCTGCCCTCTGCTGGTAAGGGGCAGGAATTTGTAATTTGTTCATGGTGCCGGCGATAGCTCGCCTACTCTTCACGAAGGACACAATGGGAAGTTTAACATCTACCAACGAATGCTGGCAGACGGGACGCCCGTTTAACATCCATCCATGGGATGGAAAACGCATTGGGAAATCACCCTGCCTGGGAAACACCAAGATGACAGTTTATATTCGTAGTTGGGTCAGATTCAAAACCAAGCTAAATAGCTGCGAGGCAAGTTTGCATATCTCTAGGGCATCCTTTCAGCCCGATGATATGCTGTAGTGAAGCTTTTGTTGTTGCTATAGTATGATCATGCCATTCCCTCATTCATTAATGTTTGAAGCCAATGCCAAGAGTGTACTAATTGTTGATTAACTATTCATGATGTTATAACCTTCAATTTGCAGGATGTTTTTATTACTCTAATCTGGCAATCTCTCGTTTTTATTTTCTCTCTTGTTTATCTGAAGGCAACGTTGTCATAACCTCTTATATTTTACTCGCAAAGCTGCAACGGAACTGAAATGGGATCAAAATAGCGGAATAAAAGTATTCAATTAAAGTGAATGACGTCATCCACAGTGATGCCTCTTATACGTAAAATTATTTTACATTTATTTTGCCTGTGAATTACCACTGTACCATAGCGTGGGACTGACCGAACACACACACCAATTATATTTGTGAACACACACACACACACACACACACACACACACACACACACACACACACACACACACACACACACACTTCTCTTTATTTTATTGTATTGCCCGTCAATTAACACTAACATAGTGCAGGTAACTAAACTGTGTACGTAATACCTTGTCATTCATTTCACCTTACCACGCTGCTCACTCGGCACTGTAGCATTGTAAAAGGGCGTGTGTGAACACCGTGGGGATGCACTGTAAGTGTCTCTCCAAACACCACGTGTCACTTCGCTGAATATGGAAGAGGAAGGATCTTCTTATTATTCTTATTCTCTTCGTTTTATGGCGTTTTCAGAGCTGGCTCTACATGCGCCAAGACGTAACGACAATGAATGAAAGGAGTCCATAGGACAGGGTTCCTCAACTATTTTTGATCGTGGCCCAGAACTAAAATTACTTGGCACATTGTGAACATTCTGTGGACACCACCCCTTCAATGTTCTTGCATAAAAGTTTATCTATTTTCTCCCAATACCCGATAACACAATACTCCGGGTCATTCGCCTAGCAGGCTGAGCTGAGTCGGTTGTCCTGTGTATTTGATTGATTCTGTTGGATTTAGCGTGTGTTGTGCTTTGTGTGAATGATTGTGATGGATCCCTGTTTCGTTTCCTGGCTTCTGGCGGCGTGTCTGCCCGTGAGATTTGCAGTACTTTGGTTTTTACTCGCCACCAAGTTGAAAATTTCGAACTGTGAGTACCCGCCATGTTTTTTCGCTGAGCCTCACGCAGCCCTGGTGTGCACCTCTCAACAAGACAGTTATTTTCCCCGTCCCGCCCCATCGCCCGCCCCATCGCCCGTCCCACCGCTCGCCCCATCGCCACGCACCGCTGCATGTACCGAGCTCGACTATCCACTCTAACTCCTCTGTCCCGAGGCCTATTCGCTACACTCGGCAAAAACTTTTGTCTTTAAACAACACCACTCGATTGACTCCTGGACTCGTGTCAGGCCTCAGAGAACTTGAAATCGGCGTTGGTCTCCCGAGAAAACGCACAAAGCGAGGCGGGAGGAGAAAGCAGAGAAAAATACCGATTGTGATTTCTCTTCGCGACCAGCGACGGCCCGGCCCACATTTGAATAATTCATGCGAAAAAGTGTCCCCTGTCAACTTCAATAACCTCATCTATCCCTGTAGAACATACACAGCACCAAAACAACACCGTTCTGACCTGTATCTCGTCTTATTCAACGCTCAGTCTGTAAGTAGTCCTGACAAGCGAACCGAAATTACCTCTTTTATTCAAGATAACGATATCGACGTGTTTTTTCTGACCAGAACTTGGCTCCGACCCAGTGGCGACGAAGCGAGATGTGCTGATCTCACCCCACTTGGATACACCCTGCAGTCATTTCCTCGCTCCTCTAGGGGTGGGGGCGTGGCTGTTATTTACAGAGACAACTTCTCTCCCTTTGTCTCCTTCACCACGACTTTTTCGTTCGACCATTCATCCTACGAGCTAGCCCATGTCACCTTCACTCTGTCAGAAAACACTCTTCATTTCTTCTGCCTCTACCGACCTCCACCTAACCGGAAAAACAAGCTTACTGACTCTATGTTCGTGACCCAGCTTCCTAATCTGCTCGACCACTGCAATACACTTCCTGGTTTCGTCTTCATTCTTGGAGATTTCAATGTCCACTACGACCAACCACAACATCGTCTCACTTCAAAGATCATTGACCTCCTTTCTACTTTTAGTCTGTCTCAGTCTGTCTCCCAACCGACACACGTTAAAGGACACATCCTGGATTGGTTAGTGCACAGATGCGATGATCAGTTGGTGCAGTCCACGTCAGTGACCTGTGCTATCACCTCGGACCACTTCTGTGTCACCAGCCACCTGAGTATTGCTGTTCCTCGTCTTCAGCCCACCTTCATCACTGCCCGCAACATTTGTGCCATCGACCGTTCCACCTTTAAAGAGGACCTTCACACCCGTCTCTCTGGCCGTTCCTATGTCACTGCAGAAGACCTTGACTGTTGCCTCCGCACAGCGTTGGACTGTCATGCTCCAGCGACACGGCGTGCCGTTCCCAGACGCAGGAGTACTCCGTGGTTCAGCGCAGTCAGCGACGAAGTCAGGGCTGCCAAAAAGGAACGACGACGTGCTGAGAGACAGTGGCTGAAGATTGGCCTCACAGTCCATAAACAGTTGTATAACATAGCTTTAAAAAAAAAAAAAAAAAATCATTCTGAAAGCAAAAACGTCATATATTTCTGATCAGATTACTAGGAGCTCCTCCTGCAAGCAACTGTTCAGCATTACCAACCGCCTGTTTGCCACCAAAAATAAATCCATTCTTCCCACTGTATTTCCTCAAAACGAACTACCCCAACGCTTCCTGCATTTCTTTCACAATAAAATTCAGTCAATAAGAAACAATCTTGACAAGCAGTCACTCCTTTCCTTCGATGATGCTGAACACTGCTTTCACGGACGACCTCTTAGTTCGTTTACTCCTGTTACTGAGGAAATTGTCAAATGTACAATCCTCAAGTCAAACACAAAAACATGTGATCTTGACCCCCTTCCCACCGATTTGTTTATTGAGTGTTTGGACACCCTCCTCCCATTTATTACTGCAGTTATCAATGATTCTCTGACTACGGGTTCATTTCCGCTTCTCTTTAAGCAAGCTCTTGTTAAACCACTTCTTAAAAAGCCCACCCTTGACCTTAACGACATGAAAAATTACCGTCCTATCTCCAACCTGTCTTTCCTGTCAAAGATCACAGAAAGAATTGTGCTATCACAGATGATATCACAGATGAATTGTGCTATCACAGATGAATTGTGCTATCACAGATGAATGACCATGTTGTGACATTTCTTTTTGGACACTTCTCAGCCAAAACTCAATGAGACTCATGAAACTCACTCAGTTTAAATATAGATGTATTCACTCAACGAGAGAAGAACTAACACTTACCCACACATGATACATACAAAACACAGAACCAACGCCTTGTCCATTCGAAGGAGTTCTGTGAGTCTCCCTTTGTGCCATTCCCTTAAATAAGCCTCGTCTCCGTTAATCTTATAAGCCAGAGGTCTAAGGTCAGCACGAAATTGCTCAAGACGCCATCTTCCCCAGCCTCCCCGGCACCAATCTGGCATCTGGTCTTCATCATCAGCCACTAAGAGGTTTACAAAAGATGGCTATCACGGGAAGGAGGGAACCGGGTCACTGTTTGAGCCAAAAGGTCAACATTCTCTGACAATTTAATCTCAGTCAGTTGACTCTTGTATTTTACCCCAGGGCTGAGTCAACACTCTTCCCTGAGCCTTTCACTAAAGGACAAAGGTTATCTCTTCGGTTCCAAGGCTTTGCCAAACTGCACGGTATGAAAACCCATTTTACACAAGATCACATTGAGATGCAATTTAACTGTTTTTAGCAATATTAACATATACTGATAATATATATGAATATACATATTATCCCACAACCATCTAGTTTCAAATAATCTTTTCAATTCTCGCCAGTCAGCATATAGACCAGGCCATAGCACCGAGACCGCTCTCCTAAGAATAACCAATGATCTTCTGACCTCTCTTGACTGTGGTAAGGTTTCCGTTCTTGCTCTTTTGGACTTGTCTGCCGCCTTTGACACGATTGACCATAGTGTCTTAATTCGTCGTCTTGAAATCACATTTGGTATAACTGGTACTCCCCTTTCTTGGCTGATGTCCTATCTTACTGATAGAGTTCAAACAGTTGTTGTCAATGGCCAGAAATCAGCCCCTTCTCCGCTTTCCTTTGGCGTTCACCAGGGCTCAGTCCTGGGACCTATCTTCTTTCTTTTGTACACTCAGCCTCTATTTGATCTTGTTGCCAGACATTCAGTTGATCACCATGCCTTTGCGGACGACAATCAGCTGTACAAAGGAAGCACGATTCAACAAATCGTGCCCACTGTTGATGTGTTAGAAAGCTGTATTGCCGACGTGAAGGCGTGGATGACCCAAAACAAACTTCAGCTGAACGATTCTAAAACAGAGTCTATGATTGTAAGATCACACAGATGTCCTCTACAATGTTCACTTCCTACCACTATTCATGTTGGTGAAACCGATGTAAACTTTGTTTCGTTGGCCAAGAACCTTGGTGTGGTTTTCGACTGTAACATGACATTTTCCAAGCAAGTACTTCAAACTTGCAAATCGGCATACTTTCAGCTGCGAAAGATCGCATCCATTCGCCACTTTCTTACTCCTCAAGCTGCTCTAACTCTGGTCTGTGCCCTTGTCCTCTCAAGGCGAGACTATTGTAATTCTTTGTATGCTGGCTGCCCTCAGTTTCTCTTGGATAGGTTACAAAAGGTTCAAAACTCTGCCGCTCGTCTTGTCTGTAAGGCGAAGAAGTCTGACCATGTTACTCCGCTTCTTGAATCTTTACACTGGCTGCCTGTCTCTGCTCGTGTGCAATACAAAATTTGCACACTGTTATAAATCATTGTGTGGAACGGGACCTCACTATCTCTCCGATTTGCTCACTCTCCATGAACCTCGGCGACGTCTTCGTTCAAGCGACGACTCTATGACCTTAGAGCCGCCACGCACCAGCACCAAGTCCTTTTCCTTTGCTGCACCTCTGCTCTGGAATGACTTGCCTTCCTCTGTTCGACATGTTGACTCTCTTCCTGCCTTTAAAACCTCCCTCAAAACCTATCTGTTTCACAAGTCTTTCAAAGTCTAAGTCCTGTTTTCCCTTTGGTTTGAGGTGGGACAGAGATCGAGAGTATGTCTGTGTACATGTGCGGGGGAGGGAGGGGAGGAGGAGGGGAGTACACATCTGTGGGTTTTGAATGGGGAGGGAGAGGAATAGGGCAAGAGTGAAGGTGTGTCTGTGTTTGTGTATGTGTGTGCGGTGTGTGTGCGTTCACATGATAATGTAAAACGCCATGAGGGTCGTTTACTCTGCTTGATGGGGCTATATGACTCCTTTTTGATTATTATTATTATTATTATTATTATTATTAACATTCTTCTCTCAGGCAATGAGGGTCATTAAGCATGAGTATTACAGTAACAACTGAATAAAATTGATAGACAACAGTACCCTACAGTCTCCACGCCATTTCACCATTTGGCCAACATGAGATGCTGATGTGCTAACTTTCATTAATGGGAACGAATAAAACAAAGAGTGTATCATAATACTGCATTATAATTAAAGCAAGGCAAACTATGAACGGTCAGGGTTGTGCGGTTTATGTGAGCTTTTGCAGGTCCATCATTTTCGGGGCCTGAACCGAGAGTGACCAAGGCGGAGACACTGTTCAAGATGAGGGTCTGTGTGGTGGAAGCAGTATTTGTTCTTTGAGTACTTGCTATATAGTGCCCCCAGTATTTTCGCACATAGTGCCTCCTGGTGAATAATGAAACGGCACCATATCATTGTGGGCAGCTCCAAGCTCTCAAGCCATCTTTCAATGTGGCCCTGGAATCCGATGCATGGACCAAGCCGTACACTCCCTAAATTATCTTTAAAGGTGGTGTTTAAATTTACCCAAATAACCAGTTTTCATTCATGCACCCCATTGGAGTTCCCTTAGTATGCATGCAAAGGTTTGGGCCGCTTGGTTTCGTAATTTTGGAATTATGGAGGAGACACGCACACGCACATGCACATGCACAGACTGACTGGTGCAATGACATTCATTATTACAGATGAAAGTAAAGTTTATCTGTTGAATTTTGTGTGTATATATATATATATATATATTATATATATTATATATTTATATATACATACATACATACATACATACATACATACATACATACATACATATATGTCTGTGTATATATTGTTGCGGTTTTAGAACCCACACTTTTGTAAATAATAATCACTTGTAAATATGATAGTAAAGGTTAAAGGTAACACCCTTGGTTAGTCCATAAGCAACACGTAGGTCACCATAGGAACTCAGTTATTTCCTTATTATGTGTTTTAGATAAGGCCGTGTTTCCAATAGTTGAATCTGCGTTGCATCAATCAAATAAGGAGTAGGCCCTTTTGTTCATTTTGCGACCTCTCTCCAAATTCTGTTACGCGCCTTGGTTAGCGTTCACTCAGGCGCTGCCATTGACCATGCGGTTGGCTCGAGGAAGAAGGGGGCAGAGCGCCAGGAACAAGGTGTGGCCACGTCAACTCGCCATCAGGGCGTGGCCGGTAGGCCCCCACCAGCCAACCAGGGCTGATGAAATATCACTGGCGGGCGTGGCTTGATGAAGCGCATAGTGATCTTGGCGCACGTAATAAAAGCGCGAGCGCAAAGCCCTTTCACGGACTTGTTCAGCAGCGCTCTTGTAACCGGACTTGGCGGGTCTTGAGGACTGCGCACGCTGGCAAACGGACTTCTTTGGAAGGACTTGTTGGGAGAGCGCATTGTATACGGACTTGTGGGAGAGCGCATTGTATACGAGCTCGATTACAAAAGGCGCGTTATTGAAGGACACGAGCCTCCCCCCCACTATATGTAAGGTCCGCTCGCGGGTGAACGATACGCGCGAAGCTGCCTGCCAGGTTTTCGCCCACGGAACTGGAGCCTCACCTGGAGCCTGGACCCCATCGCCTGGACCATCTACCTGGATGTTCCACCCTTCCAGCTGCAATCCCGTGTGTGTGTATGTTTGTCTGGTAAATAAGTTAAGACTGTGTAGTTAAGCCTGCCCTGTGTCATGCTTCTTCTTCTTCTTGCACATTCCTTTCATTTCCTCTTTCCTCATGTATATTCTGAATAAATTTACCTTGTTCTTTCTTGGTTTTTCCCTAATCCGATCGCCTCCGTCCTTTCTTTCCATTGAGTACCTGTGGCACGATCGCAACCGCTCAGAATCAGGTTAGTCAATTGTTAACGGCTCGGATCGCGGACTGCTAACTGCTCGGCATTTACCATCACGTCCGTGGTTCGAGCAGGAGTTATTTCCCTGCTTTACGGTCGGGTTAGTACGTTGGTATTTGGGACTACCTTGACCAATGACCCGAGCTAATACCGTCCGGAAGGAGCGTTGTAACTTCAAAGGACTCGGGTCGGTCAGTCACGGACAAGGGGATTAACCCCCCCTTGATAAGGGGAGCACTGACCCCCGAGATCCGCAACAATATATATATATATACAGTCACGTGAAAAAGTAAGGACACCCCATGTAAAGTTTTGACTTTTTCAACATACAGCTATTTGATCTTCATTTCAACAATATTGATAGATAAAGGTGATATAATATAACAAATATCATGAAACATTTACATTTTGTAGTCCATTGTGTAATTTATATAAACATAAATGCAAATTTTTCATGTGGAAAAAGTAAGTACACCCTTGGCTTTAATAGGTGGTGTTGCCCCCTTTGGCAGAAACAACCTCAAGTAAGCATTTCTTATAGTTATAACTGTCTACCAGTCTCTGACATCGACTGGGAGAAATTTTTGCCCACTTCTCCATGCAGAATTATTTCAGCTGTGCGATGTTTGAGGGGTTTCTTGCATGCACAGCTCGTTTCAAATCCCCCCACAACATCTCGATGGGATTTAGATCCGGGCTTTGACTTGGCCATTCCAGAACCCTCCATTTCTTTCTTTTCAGCCATTCCTTGGTGGATTTACTGGTATGTTTAGGGTCATTGTCATGTTGCAAGGTCCACCTTCAGTTGAGCTTCAACTTTCCGACAGATGGCCTCACATTATCCTCAAGCACCCTCTGGTACAATAAAGAATTCATAGTGGATTCTATGATGGTGAGCTGTCCAGGCCCTGATGCAGCAAAGCTGCCCCAAACCATAATATTTCCACCACCATGCTTTACAGTTGGTATCAGGTTCTTGTGGTCAAATGCTGTGTTTGGTTTTCGCCAAACATGTCTTCTGGTACTTTGGCCAAATAGCTCGACCTTTCTCATCTGTCCAGAGCACATTGTTCCAGAAGTGCTGGTCTTTGCCTCGGTGTTCATTGGCAAACTTTAGTCTTGCCCTGATGTTCTTTCTGGACAGCAAAGGTTTCCTCCTGGCACACCTCCCATGTAGATCAAATTTGTGCAGCCTCTTTCTAATGGTAGACTCGTGCACGTTGACATCAACCGTGGCAAGAGCTACCTGTAGGTCCTGTGATGACATTCTGGGGTTATTAGAGACTTCTTTCAGCATCTTGCGGTCTGCTCTCGGGCTGAACTTGCTGGGGCAGCCTGGCCTGAACAAGTTGGCAGTTGTTTGGAATCTTCTCCACTTGTAGATGATCTTCCGGACAGTCGAATGATTGATTTCAAATTGTTTGGAGATCTTTTTAAATCCCCGCCCAGACTCGTAGGCATCTATAACCTTCTTTCTGAAGGCCTCAGAGAGCTCTTTTGATCTGGGCATGGTGACGCTGCACACTTCAACAACAAAGAGCAAGCCAAACTAAATGTCTGAGGTTTAAATAAGACAGGTTCCTCCAAGATCCATTTTCCCCGCTAGAACGGGGGTTAGCCTTGCGGGCCCCATGACAATCATGGTTCCTTGTTTGAGGCAATGTTTTTATGGCCGGATGCCCTTCCTGACGCCAACCCTTGGTCGCCTCTTACGATGCGCAGGGATACGGTGTACCTATTATAACCGGGGTACACACCGGGATCATTCATCCCAGCAAGCTGGTACTCAATTTGCCGACCTCGGAAGGATGACAGGCTGAGTCAACCCCCCTGGCGTTAATTCAGCGATCGACCGGGATTCGAACCCAGGATCCTAGGATCCCAAGCCGGCACCCTAACCGCTAAGCCAACACCAGGACACACTTTGTTCTATGGAGCAAGAACAAAAAAGGATTCCTGGGAGATCCTGCCCTCGGTGCTGGGATAGCTAGTCAGCATCGCAAGGTTGCAATTTCGCTACCTATGCCCATGTACCCCTACACAAGCATTCCCTCTTTTGTGTCACACACCTTTTCTGGGTGTTCCCTGAATCCACCGTCGCTGGTTTCATTGAAATCCGTTAATCCATTCTCGAGTTATAGCACGCCAGACAGACAGATGACAGATGACATGACTTTTATACCGTAGAACACGTCATCTTCTTGCCACTTCCTCAAACCTCCAGTTTAGCAGTACTGGACTTGGACAAAATACTACGCCTTTTTGACCAATCAAATGTTCTGATCACGCTTTCAGCGCTGGGGAATATCGAGATTTGGACAAAATAGCAGCTTGTAGGAAATGCAGATTGTTCTCAGAAAGCAAAGCAAGAATTTAAAAGACGCTTCCCATGTTCTTTTTCTCAAGACTGCATGGTAAGGTGGTCTACAAACTCTCTAGTTGAAACTGATATTTCACTATGAATGTTGAACGATGCTCTCACACTCTCACAGTATCACCCTATCGCTTCGGGTGGATAAACTGTGAGTAGCTTTGTAACTACCAAAAATGTAAGATTTTAGGGCTTACCATACTTACCATATTTTGAGTTTTCTTCCCTTCTCCCCGTTCCTTCTACAAGCTTGGTGGTGGCTGTGAGATCGCCATGATGTGTGACATCATATATGCCGGGCAGAAGGCCCAGTTTGGTCAACCGGAGATTGCTCTGGGCACCATTCCAGGTGAGGAACTATTGTTAGTGCCTTCTTAAAATAGGATGCAAGTGGGATGAAGGAGGAGTTTGGTTTGGATGCTCTGTTTTGCAAGTCCTGACAGGATGCTACAGATCCCGTGGTCCCGGCATGTGAAAGATTCCACGGTGTATTTTGGGAAGAGTTGGCGAGTTATCGCGGGCATCCTGAACAAGTTACAAATTCTTTCCTTAAACTACAGTAGCCATTGCATTCGGCATGACTTGGTCCACACCCCTCCTCCATCATCCCCAACCTCCCCATATCCCAGTACAACGTAATTGGAAGACAAACTAGAACGACACTCTTCGACGTCATGACGTCGACCGATATGCCTCCGCCCACATTATTACATCATTATAATACTTGTACCAAATTTGATTTAAATCCATTTAGCTGTTCTCAAGTTATCACATTTTTACTTGACGTGACCTTGGACCTTTGACCTCGGAACCCCAAAATCTAATCGGTTAATCCTTACATCATTATACATGTGTGTACCAAGTTTGAATTGGATAACTTCAGCCGTTCTCAAGTTATAGACATATTAGACTTTGACCTTTGACCTCGTGACTCCAAAATCGAATCAATTAATCTTTACCTCATTATACATACCTGCACCAAGCTTGACTGAGATCCCCTTCAGCCGTTCTCAAGTTATAGACATATTACAGACTTTGACCTTTGACCTCGTGACCCCAAAATCTAATCAGTTAATCTTTACCTCATTATACATACCTGCACCACGTTTGACTGAGACCCCCTTCAGCCGTTCTCAAGTTATAGACATATTAGACTTTGACCTTTGACCTCGTGACTCCAAAATCGAATCAATTAATCTTTACCTCATTATACATACCTGCACCAAGCTTGACTGAGATCCCCTTCAGCCGTTCCAAAGTTATAGACATATTACAGACTTTGACCTTTGACCTCGTGACCCCAAAATCGAATCAATTAATCTTTACCTCATTATACATACCTGCACCAAGCTTGACTGAGATCCCCTTCAGCCGTTCTCAAGTTATAGACATATTACAGACTTTGACCTTTGACCTCGTGACCCCAAAATCTAATCAGTTAATCTTTACCTCATTATACATACCTGCACCACGTTTGACTGAGACCCCCTTCAGCCGTTCCAAAGTTATAGACATATTAGACTTTGACTTTTGACCTTTGACCTCGTGACCCCAAAATTTAATCAGTTGCTCTTTACATCATCATACATACCTGCACCAAGTTTGACTGAGATCCCCTCTAGCCGTTCTCAAGTTATCGCGGTAACGAAAACCTATCATGGACGGATGGACGGACGGAGCTCTAAAACGACACGTGCAACAACCTTCATAGTGGAAGTACAGTGTGCAGGTAGCAGCTTTGCTGTTGTCGTTAACTTAACTTCCACCAGAGATCGTCCCTGGTAGAATACACGAACCAACAGTTGATAATGTAATTGAGTGAGTCTGCCTGCTTTAAAGTTTGTTCAAACGGAGCATTAAAACTGCATTGGTGATTATTTCCGTTCATCTTATGAATGGCTTTCTCTGTATACATTTTTAAAGGAGTTGGCACTAAACCTATCGATGGGTAAAGTTTGAGCAATGATCCTTAAAGGAATTGTCAGGCCAATCCATATTCTGTGGTTTGCCATGAGCACTTTGCCGTGGATTTTCAAAAGACGTGCCAAACGTGTGACATTCTTTCGCATTCGAGTCGTTTACAAGGGAACACTACTGAAGAGACCTGTATTGATTAATGCAGTGAATGAACGGTCTAATCATGGGTTTCTCAACCAAGTGTCCGAGGACCCCCCAAGGGTGCCGCAGAGTGCTGCCAGGGGTCCGCAAAATGGCAGGGGAAAATTATTGACACATTTGAGTGTTTACCATTTTGTGCTTCCATTGGTTAATTTTTAGCTCACCTGGAACGAAGTTGACCACAACCTTAATCACCTGTGTTGTACCAAAGTTTGTTCCTGGCATGAAAAAAATTGGGGTTTATGGGGGGTGTAGAAGAATTTGTATCTGAGAGACTCAAGACTCCAATGACCGGACACAGGTTTACAAAAGGTCTGGTTTATTAACTGGTTATTCACTTCATTCCATTTACCAAATAATACCGCATAATTCAATGGACCAGGTTAACTCTTTTTGCTTTTCCTTCTCGTTCTGCTGATGTTCCTCCGCCACTCCCGTTGGTCAGAGCTCCTGGTAGCAAGTCCTCTCGACTCCACGTTTGCTCTCGTTTATATGGACAAACTGGACTTAATCCCCTGTCCGCTGACCGTTAATCCTTTCTCCGCTAATGCCCCGAGGTCATGCGTGCACCGAGTCCTGGCATCAGCTCGCTCCCCTCCTGCTGTGAGTTCCGTTTACCAAACGATAGGGGGGTGCTTCAGCCAGGGGCTGTGACCAGGTGGACAAGAGATTATCATGTTCGGGCACATTCCTAACACTCATTTACGAACTCGGCTTTCACATAGTTTGCAGGTAAAATGTATCTGCTTTGTTACCCGGTTAATTAATAAGTTACCAGTGCCAATTAATAAGTTACACTGAGTTACACTTCCACAATTCCCTCATCTTTTTGTTTTTTGTTTATATTAACCATTAATCTAAACATCAATATAAGTAAACAATCAATCACTACAAGTAAACATCATTACAAGTATAAGTAAATAATCAATCACTACAAGTAAACATCATTACAAGTATAAGTAAATAATCAATCACTTTGGTAATCAAATTCCCTTGGGCATACACCGTCATCCTGCAAGAATCACAAAACATTTCGTTGGTCATTGACTCCTTCCATATCGTTCAATCTATTGCATTTGCATCACAAATATATTTTCAAAACAACACTTCACCATCACCAAGATACAACAATTTCACTTCATTTTCAAGTTTTGTAAAGCATCTGCACCATCTGGCAAAAAACGTTTGCCTCCACACAAATGTTGACTTTGTTTGAAAGGAAGGGCTGATCACTTGTGTTTGAATCCTGGTATGAAACATTTTCTCCTAATGTCTTCATAGCTCCTGCACTACTTCGTGTAGGATTTCGCTGTTGTGGTAACATTGCGGAGTCATAGACTGACCCTGCTCTCCTTGTAGCATTCTTGCCACTTTTTGCTGTAAACCATAGTAATTCCTGAACAAGGCCTTCACCCAGTTGTAGTCGACTTG
Organism: Myxine glutinosa; assembly: GCF_964187855.1. NCBI lineage: Eukaryota > Metazoa > Chordata > Myxini > Myxiniformes > Myxinidae > Myxine > Myxine glutinosa. The sequence continues at coordinate 363,406,263 of NC_136261.1, read as the reverse complement.
CCTCCTCCCTCATTGTGAGTGGGCAGCAAGTATTGGTGTGACGTTGATTGGCCAGCAAGATGTGGAACAGGGATGCCGGATGCATCCACAATGATGTTGGGACCATGGTGTTCAGGTCATTCATGGTCCTTACCAGGAGCAACCAGCAGAATCGTGCACAGCTGTTGTGACAAGGGCACAGCCGTTTTTTGCAGCTCCATGCTGGTTCCCCGGACGTTGGTGAAGTAATAACATATGTCCCCGCATTTCACAGAGGTTGCAGGTAAAATGTCGTTGTCCTGCAACTTCTGATGTGGTGAATGTTCGAAGCCTTCGAACAAGAGTAAGTGATCGCCTTTCTTTCATATGTTGCAGTGTGATCCAGGCAAATGGTCACATAAATTTCCTTGGTGAAGGTAAGCATTCATCTCCAAGTTACACGGGAGAATGTCTTCATCATTCTTTGAGAAAGAGGGTGTATGCCACGATTAACTTCATTTTTTTAGCCACAAATTTTCTTTCTCGAACTTCTTCCCAATTCCGTTAGCAATCCCTCCAAAATGTGATCTCGTCTTATCCTTATGCTCAGTCACATCTGAATCTGCTTTCCGCACACACTGGATCAGATAGGGTACATCTTACCATGAAATCAGCATAATCATGTATATCTTCCGACAGTTTCACATTCAACAATTTGTTGTTTTTCCTTAACACAAAAGTTATATTCATTTATATGCGTCACACAAATAATATTCAATCAGGTATGTATTTTATTACTAAACTAAGAATAGCATTGTATATGATTACAATCACAAATGGGAATACCTAATTCCCAACAACAATTTTTCCAAACCAACAAATTAAACATAATGTATTATTACCATAATTCCTCTCCACTTTTTCTTTTCCCTCTTTTTCCTAACAGTGTGTCACTCGTGGTGATATGAGTTCACTGATATTGTAATTGACACAACTCATAACATTGTCGTTATGCCATTATCTTAATTCTACTGTTTCATTTGCAACATCACTTGATTTAATCTTTTAATCTCAGTATTTATTCATATCATCATAACAATCTTTCTATTTTAGGTCCATATTTGTTTCTATTCTTATCAACCTCCTACGGTTTATCAATTTGTTCCAAAACACTGCAACCAAAGGTTTTAACCAAAGCTCTACCAAACTATTTCCAATTTGAACTCAAAATGCTAATTAAACAACAATTCAAAGAATTAACTTCAATGGGTCAACAAACTCATTTTATAAACAGATCTAATTTTCCCATCCAATAATTTTCCTTGCCAAATGTCATATTGCAACACTTTAATAAACCTTCGAAAAATGTCTCCCAAATCAATAAATTCCCTTTTTACTTCCCAAATACTCATCTGTAAATTACATATTCAATTACAGTTTTTCCCTATTTGTTCGGCCTGAATGGCCACTGAAGTGGCTGCCAACATGCAGTACCGTTTTTATCTACCAAGCAAGTATTCGTCCACATAAGATCTCTACCAAAATGTTGTTTGTAAAAACAAATCTGGGATTTCTGATTACATGGATGCACACTCTCAGGACATTTCAGGCTGCTTGTTAACAATCCACTACGATAAATTAATTCCTTTACCCACAATCAAATAATTAGTACAAATTGAGGATATTATCCCTATCACATTCATTTATAGATTCATTATGTTGGATCTAAATTTTCTCCCACTGCTGCAAGGAAGAACAATAGCTCTAATAAGTCTTTGTAATATCTCACTTCATTTACCCAGCATCGAAGAATTTATTTACTATCCATTCCCATCTGTTAACCAGTGACTTTGTTTGAACTCCAAAACTTAATTTGATGAATCCCATGTGTATGGTACCACTTATTGAAACCCCTACTTTTGTAGAAAATATCCAAGTAAGTGTTTTTTTTTTTTACACCCCCTTAACTGTTGCTCATCCATTTCTATGCACCCAGTGAGTACTACTGACACCAGTATGCCAATATAGGTGTGCGAGATTAACAAATATGTTGCAGGTACACGTAACAGCGCGTTCTGAGTATAAATAACGTAACAGCGCGTTCATGTCTGCCCCTTGGTTTAAGATGCACAATGCATTCCGTTTTAAAACTCACAATAGTTCAAATCAGCAAGATTTTCTTTACTATTTTCCCATATCATCTATGCCTAATACACATCCATACGTACAGCACAATTTATATGCTGATAAAATTCAAGTTTATATATATATATATATATATATAAATCCGTGAGCAGACTATTCTGGGAAGTCAGTGTAAGACCTCTCCCAAATTTGGCTAATTTTGTACTCCCTCATTTCTTTTTATGAAGCTCATATCCATAAATAGCTGTTATTCTCATATAAATTCTATCAAAATGGAATCCCCAAATTACTCTCATATTTCTCTCATAAATCTCTCATTTCTCTCAAATCTCTCTCAAAATCTCATTTCTCTCATAAATCTCTCAAATTACTCTCATAAATCCCCAAATCTCATATCAAATTACAAATTCTCATATAAATTCTATCAAAATGGAATCCCCAAATTACTCACAATTTTACTATTAATTAATGGCTGCTCATAACCCAGCACATCAAATCTTTATATTCCATCTCCCTTGACAAAAGAGATAATGTTAATAATCAAATTATATTTCTATTTTATTTTACGGATTCTCTGCATATTCAATCCCATCCACATAAAACTATCCATTTCCAGACAGGCACACTGTCGGTGTCAACAATCTTGTAGGATTGATACACAAAACAATAAAAAAACACTAACATTGACACACAAAAATACACACACACATGCATTATGCGTATTTGTTTGCGTTGGAACTATTATTTACAGATCAAGATGGGTGTCAATTTTATTTCAATTTCATAAAATTTGTCCTTCAATTTTTTAGAAATGCTAATACACAAATGGACCAAAAAGTTTATTCTTAGAAAACCCCTATGATGTCACATTGAAATTACCCTTTCAGTTCCCACAATAATTTATCCAAATTTGACTACACACCCATTTACATGTCAGTCGACCACTGACTTATCAATCATGCGGAACACTAGTCCGAAATTCTCACCTGATCATCATGTGACCCTTGTCACCTGGTTTCAAAAATTTGCAAAGCAATTGTTCCAACTTTGTAAATTTAAAATTGTGTGCCCAACATAAAAGATCCAATTTCGGCATGTGATCAATTAATTACTAATTTGCTTACAAGCAAAAGAAAAAATGAATAATTCTTGCTCCGAAAACTTTTCAGACCCAAGAATCATCGACAGTTATTCATGTTTGTCCAGTAATCTAATTTGTTGAGGCCAATCGTCATTTGGGATTTGTCGCAATGAAGGCCTAATCATTGTCTGAGGTATCGGTCAGCACTGGTACCCTTGATCTTAGTTTACCCTATGAACTTGTCTTCTTTTGGTATACGGACATCCTCTTTTCCAATGTCCCATCCGTCCACACTTGAAACACCGGTTTCTGTCGTTGCCTGGTCTGTGCACCTGTGCACTTGTATTGCTGGGCTGCATCTCTACATCCCTGAGTTGCCACTGCAATCTCTCGTTATCTCCCGAAACACGAAAAAATTCTCTGTACCGTCCTTTTTGGGGAGACAACTGGAAATCAGATGGGACAACTGTCCCTTTCATTCCTAATTTCGAGGGCAGTTGTGCATTTGTCTCCTCCACTGTATCCTGTATCCTTTTTATTTTAAGTTCTAGATCCGTTATCCGTTCTTGCTGTTCCCGTTGTCTGGATTCACCATCCCAAAGATGGAATGCAAGCCAGTCTACCGTTAGATTCTGTCTCTTCCTGGCTTTCAATCTTTGTTCCAATCTTTCCAATCGACTTCGCTCAAATGTACCATCTCTTGGAAACTCCTCATCATGTCCCTTTGTCCACAAATACCAATTCTCGACCTGCCTTATAGCTTCGGCACCATAACGGTCGTACATATGATGTGTACAAGTACCTTTTTGTGGAATTTCTGGTTGTCCTTGTGTATTCTTGCAGGCTCCATTTCCCATTCTGCCTTTTATCAAAGTAGCGTTGGATGTGTTGTAGCTTGTTCCAGGTTCCTCTAAAGCTTCACTCGTACCTCCAGGAAGGATCTCTCCACCTGTTCACACGGTGATTTCCAGAGAATCTCCCTCAGCTGTGGCTTTTGCACAATCCAATCTCACAGATCAGTATTTGCAGATGAGCCGGAGGGTCAGTATGAAATGGGTGAATCCTCAGGTGTCCGCTCTGTTGACGGGGAAATCACACAATGGTAACCGCACATATATATCTGTATATAAACTCACCACCTTGCTCAATTTTCCCAGGTTGTCTCCACATTGATAATATCTCGCAAAGATATCAAAGCTTCTTTCTTGAGACCGCATTTTCATCAATCAAACAATCAATATATTCAATTCAATTTATTCAGTTCAATTTATTCAGTTAAATTTATTCAATTAAATTCAATCAATTAGATTCAATCAATCAACAATTCAATCAATTATTCAATTTCAATTAATTCATCAATATTCATCAATAAATCAAATTAATCATTTTGGATGTCTCCTTGCATAAGCCCTTTCCCCAATGATGTCAGGACAGGTCCATCCATTGACTGAGATCGAATTTCATCGGTCGTCACCTCGGGTTCGTACCTCATGTCAATTGATGAATCACCGTCCTGTCCTAGGGTCATATCTGACATATTTCCCCATTTTGCCTGGTCTCCACAAATTTTCTTTGCAACCACTAAAGGCAACTCATCCTTCATTCGTGAGACAGCCAAAATGGATGGCAGATATTAAAGTTCATTGGGAAAAATATCTCATCATTTTTTTCTTTTAATAGTACCCAAAATCTCTTGGCAATATAAATTTCGTAAAACTCCTGAAATAAGACTGTAAAATTCCTTCAATCATGCTAAATTTTGAAACTCCATCGCTTGTAACACCCAATTTATCCCATAGGGCTTGAAAGTTCTTTCCCAAGTTCATGCAATCATTCTGCATTTGAACCCTATGATATCATTCATAATAATCATCATGATTTTATAGTCATGGTCCTATCATAATCATCTATTTAAAACGAACATTTCCTTTATCACCACAGCTATGTGGTATAATCAACAATAGAATAAAACTGTACATAGCAACAGGCTACCTCATGGCCACTTAGTATACCTATTGACAATAAGTCATAACAATATCGAATAATCATTGAACAATTCAAAAATCGCTTCCACTGCTCCAGCCGCAGCATTCGTCATTTTGTCTGCTCGTCCGCATGACCAAAACGAAATAAAGGGAGCTCAACCATTACACAGCGCTTTTAATGGCGCATGCCATAGGACCTCAACGCAATTTCGACTCGGCCAGAAAACGAGCAAATTTGCAGGATGTTAACTGGAATTAGTCGTGAAAATATATCAAAAATACACAAAAATACACACCCACAAAAATAAACAACAAAACCCAAACAAACCCAAGGTCGACCATCTTACACAGTAAATTACATCATTTCAGCATCGTATTGATTGCTGACATATTCCAGGGTTTATACACACCTTAAAAGAGGTATGCGTGGTGTTGCCCCCTCCCACTTTTAATTCCTCATTAAATTCCTCATTAAATTACTCATTAAATTACCTATTAAATTACTCATTAAATTACTCATTAAATTACTTATTAAATTACTCATTAAATTACTTATTAAATTGCTCATTAAATTACTCATTAAATTACTCATTAAATTACTTATTAAATTACTCATTAAATTACTCATTAAATTACTCATTAAATTACTTATTAAATTACTCATTAAATTACTTATTAAATTGCTCATTAAATTACTTATTAAATTACTCATTAAATTACTTATTAAATTACTCATTAAATTACTCATTAAATTACTCATTAAATTACTTATTAAATTACTCATTAAATTACTTATTAAATTGCTCACTAAATTACTTATTAAATTACTCATTAAGTTACTCATTAAATTACTCATTAACTTAACTTACATAGTTTCAGCATTGTATTGATTGCTGAAATATTCCAGGGTTTATACACACCTTAAAAGAGGTATGCGTGGTGTTGCCCCCTCCCACGTTTATTCCAGGGTTTATACACACCTTAAAAGAGGTATGCGTGGTGTTGCCCCCTCCCACTTTTAATTACTCATTACATCGTTTCCATTTAAAAAAACATCGCTTCTACTGCTCCAGCCGCAGCATTTGTCACTTTGTTTGCTCATCCGCATGACCAAAACGAAATAAAGGGAGCTCAACCATTACACAGCGCTTTTAATGGCGCATGCCATAGAAGCTCAACGCAATTTCGACTCGGCCAGCAAACGAGCAAATTTTGCAGGATGTTAACTGGAATTAGTCGTGAAAAATATATCCAAAATACACAAAAATACACACCCACACAAATAAACAACATTTATTCCGTTCAACAGAACAAACATTTCCTCTATCATGACATGCATGTCTTCAAAATTATATGACCAAGAGAAAAAGTAAAATTAATTAAAAACTGCGGGCAGTGATGATCCGGGGACCATACCGCTCCATCCTGATTGGACGAGTGCGTGCTAGAGTCGTTAACAACGACAGTCCAGATCCGATTGTTCAAAATTTCAACTCAATCGATCGAAAAATGAACGCAGGGATGCATTTTAAAGGTGCAGTGGCACTAACTGAGTTGCCACGAATATGGCCACGAAATTGCCAATATGGCCATCACAAAATATTTTCCTTAATCAATTGGCTCATAGCATAACCAATCTGTAAGTATTTCATCCGAAGATGTATTTCTGAGGACTTTTAATTAAATAAGTCATTTATAAATCAACGAGTTAATTTATTAAATGATTAATCAATAAATCAATATTTTCCTTGACAGCCACATCACTTGGTCAGTGTCATGTCCAAATATCAGCTTCCTTACTCAAAAGGTGCCTGAGTTAATGTAATGTAATTACTGTAATAAGATTACTGCAATTACTGTAATGATTACTGTAATTACTGTAATTACCGGAACTGTAATTACTGTAATTACCTCAGGTAATTACTGTAATGTAATTACTGTAATTTAATAAGAAATGTAATTAATTAAATAAGTACTTCATTAATCGCTCGTAATTAAATAACTCGTGAATTCTTATCCGATTTATTTAACATTTGAGTGTCCCCAAAACGTTGGAGCAAAACGTTGCAACAACGAAAGTGAAACGTTGTAGCGACGTTGTGGAAACGTTAGCACAACCCAACATTTGAATGTTCCCAAAACGTTGGAGCAAAACGTTGCAACAACGAAAGTAAACGTTGTAGCGACGTTGTGGAAACGTTAGCAAAACCCAACATTTAAATGTTCACAAAACGTTGGAGCAAAACGTTGCAACAACGAAAGTGAAACGTTGTGGCGACGTTGTGGAAACGTCAGCAAAACCCAACATTTAAATGTTCACAAAACGTTGGAGCAAAACGTTGCAACAACGAAAGTGAAACGTTGTGGCGACGTTGTGGAAACGTCAGCAAAACCCAACATTTAAATGTTCACAAAACGTTGGAGCAAAACGTTGCAACAACGAAAGTGAAACGTTGTGGCGACGTTGTGGAAACGTCAGCAAAACCCAACATTTAAATGTTCACAAAACGTTGGAGCAAAACGTTGCAACAACGAAAGTAAAACGTTGTAGCGACGTTGTGGAAACGTTAGCAAAACCCAACATTTAAATGTTCACAAAACGTTGGAGCAAAACGTTGCAACAACGAAAATGAAACGTTGTGGATTATCACATTGCAATGACCTCTAAACATTCCTAAACCAATATCCCATTTAAATCTCATTAAAATCTCATTAAAATCCCATTAAAATCCCATATCTTGTCACCCTTTGCATTGTTGAAAGCAATTAATTCCATAACTCAATATTACCTCTATTTATATATACTAGGGCGTGCCCGCACGTACGTGCTTGCCCGTACGTGCTTGCAAAAAAAAAAAAAAAAAAAAACATGCGTGCAAACAACAACAAAAACTTTGAAACCACGTGGCAGTAACGACCACAGAACCCCCCTTCTATTTACATGCAATGGTTTGGTCCATTTGCAAAGCCAAAGCGAACGACCACAGAACCCCCCCTTCTATTTACATGAAATGGTTTGGCCCATTCGCAAAGCCAAAACGAACGGCTTGCGAGTACGGTGACCATACCTTGGGAACCACTTGTCCGATTAATTTCAAACCTTGAAAAGGCACATCCTCGGGTCCCCAGCAATATACCTTACCAGGACTAACCTTACCTTACCTTACCAGACTAAAATTACCAGGACCATTATCAAACATTTATCAAAATATTAGGACCATCATCACACCAATGAATGACTCAATCCTTTAATGACTACATACAAACCCAGACATTTTGAGTTCCGTAACTTTAATACTTCAAATTTTCCATTCCTTCCCTTCCTGATCTTTCGATGTAGGGATGGGTTCTTTTTAGGATCATGTTGCATCGAGCATTATTTTCCAAAACAGTGTGAACATTAAACCACACCAAAACCTCTGACATCCCACCATTAACACCTATTGTAAGCGTGCCGAATCAGTAAGCATCACCCCTCCTATGAGCCTCGACCAGAGGGTGGTTGTTACTCACAAACACTCGTCGCTAGCTGTTCCATTGTCTGCCGATTCCCACTCTGCTGTTTTTGTCTCATAATCACCAAACAAGAACAGTACACATTTCCTGTAATTATCTCTCATAATCAGGATAAATTTGGAACAGCCCTTAAACTAACACCAAGCAGATCAATTTTTATATTTAGGTTGAGGTTTCACACAAACTGGTTAACCAAATAATACAGAATTATTATTATTATTATTATTATTTTTCAAAAGCACTTGTTCACCAATTTCCCCAAATTTCAGCTTCCTATCTCAAAGGATGGCTAAGATATCGCCCAGACGAACAAACACACAACTAGAACGACGCTCAGTAGAGAGCATATCTCCGCCTTGGTGAACAGTTTATGTTTTGTATCCCACTGATAGGCCGGATCTGGATTCGGACCTGAACCAAAAATGGAATCGGCGTGTTTTTGTCACTTTTTTTTTTAATATATGAATAATATTAAAATAATAACATTAATAAGTATATTATGTTAAATATCATGTATATCGCTTTTCACCCGATCTCTTTATGGTGAAGAATCACTTTAAACAATTCTCGTAGCCGGATTCGCACCTGGGTCTTCACCAAAATCCAATCATTTTGTCCGTGTCACCCATGCTATTTATCTGGCAAATTTCGTCAAAAAAAAAACAACAGCACTGGTTTTATTTCCTGGAAGCGTCCTGCAAAACGCTTTGCTTCTCGCAAAACGTCCGCCAATGGGAAGTAAAGGGAGGAAAAAGGAGCGGGAGCAAGAGACAGGGTGCCGGAATGGACATGAGGGACAGTGAGGGAGTGTTGGTATGCAATTTTTATCCAATCGCCATCTTTCACAGTAATTCTGGACCGGCATGAGGTGGGATTGTCTGTCATGAATTTATTTGTTGATCGAACGAGTTTTAATTTGTCTAAATCCGACCAGTCGTTCCAAAGATATAAGCCGTTTTGTCGCAATACCATAAATTGGAATGAGGTAAAAATATATATATATAAATATAATTCCCTTTCCCGGTTCCCTGTCGCTCGCCGAGCAAGTCGAGTGCTTTGAACAAGTGCAAAAAAAAAAAAAAAAAAAAAAAAAACTACTTTACCGGCCTTACACGTCTTGGAAGCAAATGGTCGCAAGGTGCACGCATGCTCCGTTTGCTTCCAGGTCACAGTAAGGCCTTTAATGACCAGCGCCGACCTTGTGCATTTTATTTAGACAGCGCAAAAATACGTATTTACAGAAATCATTTAGGAAAACACGAATTATAGCTACAATCGTTTAAAACGTTTCATCCTTGGATTACCTATGGACAATCACAAGTCCCACACAAATCCTCCATGTATATACAACATAACTATTCCCAAGTTCGTAAATCATACTGGACAAAACAAGACACACTCACCTTTTAAAGACTTGTTTGTGTTCAGTTGATGTCAGCGGTGCCTCCAAATTGTAGAAGAATTTGTATCTGAGACACTCAAGACTCCAATGACCGGACACAGGTTTACAAAAGGTCTGGTTTATTAACTGGTTATTCACTTCATTCCATTTACCAAATAATACCGCATAATTCAATGGACCAGGTTAACTCTTTTTGCTTTTCCTTCTCGTTCTGCTGATGTTCCTCCGCCACTCCCGTTGGTCAGAGCTCCTGGTAGCAAGTCCTCTCGACTCCACGTTTGCTCTCGTTTATATGGACAAACTGGACTTAATCCCCTGTCCGCTGACCGTTAATCCTTTCTCCGCTAATGCCCCGAGGTCATGCGTGCACCGAGTCCTGGCATCAGCTCGCTCCCCTCCTGCTGTGAGTTCCATTTACCAAACGATAGGGGGGTGCTTCAGCCAGGGGCTGTGACCAGGTGGACAAGAGATTATCATGTTCGGGCACATTCCTAACACTCATTTACGAACTCGTCTTTCACATAGTTTGCAGGTAAAATGTATCTGCTTTGTTACCAGGTTAATTAATAAGTTACCAGTGCCAATTAATAAGTTACACTGAGTTACACTTCCACAGGGGCTTGTCCCCCAAAATAGGTATTTGCTTTTTTCTCAGAACCTACACACACAATTTTGATGAAACGTCACCACGACCTTCATCATCTGTGATGTACCAATGTTTGTTCAAGGCATTAGAAAAATTTGGGTCTTAGGAGACCCAAATGGGGTTGGGAGAAGGAATGTTTGCCCCCCAAAATAGGTATATTTTTTGTTTATTTGAAGTCTTAATATTGTGTTAGTGTGAGTCTACATGCTGCCCTGTCTTCTAGCAACAATTGAAATTGGTTTAAAATACCTTTAGTCAGTGCAGATACTGTTTATTCTACCAGGTATTGCCCCGATTGCCGGGGGACGATATTGTTTTGTAATAACATTATTATGCTGTTATTGTTGATGTTGTTATTGCTTTTGTTATAAAAAGCGGCCTTGGATAAATGCCACGTTAGCGACAGGAATAGTCGTGTTATTCACCCTTGTGGGGTATATATATATATATATATATATATAATTATATATATATATATATTGTTACGGGTCGCGGACAAGATGTTACTTTGGGCCGAGCGGATGGTCAACCGCGACCGTTACAGGATCCCCGATTGGCCCGACTCCCCCAACGTTGACCAGATCGCACCACAGATATTCAATTTGGAAACCTCTAAAGCGACCGAAAGAGAAGGAAGAGAGAAGAAGACAGAGTACGGAGGAATAACAGGATTTATTATACACACAAGCAAAAAGAAGGAGCGATCAAAGTTATTTACAAGCAATGGATGGAAGAAGCAGTCACACAGTGAATCGTTAGCTTATACTATTCAATTTACTTAACCCCAGGACAACGATTAGGACAGACGACGTTCACACTTACACGGGGGAAATTGCAGGCAGGAATGGCGGAGGTGGGTTGCTGGAGAGGGAGGCAGGGTCAGGTCCCTGCAACCGGCAGGGCTGGAGGTAGCAGCTCCTTTTTGGCGGGAAAACCCTCGGTGCGTCGATGCTGCTGATGCTGTGGACGTCACGCGCTGGCTCAGTCACACCTGCTCCTCTCCTTCTGGTGGAGCCGTCTCACTCCTCTCAGCGCGTCTCTCCAAAGCTTGTTTCATCTCCAAGTACCTCTCCTTTTTGGTTTGGAGCGTCTCTCATCTCTCATCTCACAGCTCACAGCTCATCTCACAGCTCATCTCTCCTCTCATCTCTTCTCTCCTCTCATCTCTTCTCTCATCTCTCGAAGCAGTCCCTTCCAGTCGCTTTTATTACTCGGGTCGGAATCAAGCCGCCGGCTGCGAGGGCACGCCTACCGGGTCGCTCACCGCGGTGCTGGTTGGCTGTTAGGGCTGTCCGATTCCCCCTTTGATCATGACGACGTGCCACGCCCGTGAGTTGGCGGCTCCTACCCCCCTCTTCTCCGAGATTAGCACATGGGCAATGGCGGCTTGCGGGATTGAACACCACTTGCACCGCTTTTGAAAGGAACTTTGGAGAGCGGAGATGATTGGGGAAATTGAAAGGGGCCTACGCTTATTTCGTTTGATACAATGCAGAGTCAATCTAGTGGGAAACACATATTTAGCCTACATAGAATAAGGAAATAAACTATTTAAAAAGATATATCGTGGCCTGTCTGTAGGTTCATGGAATTAACTAGGGGGACGTCTTTCGATCTTATTTACTCTACGAGGGTCAGTTAAAACAAAGCAAACCAGTTCTCACATTCTTTACACTTTCCAAATTCGTTACAATATATATATACACACACAGACTTTGGCATTTAATATGGAATATATATTTTTTCTTGACTTGGGTTTACTTTCTGAACTCAGTATATCAATCTGGTGAGTTTATTTTACCCTTCGGTGAAGTCTTTGTTGAAAGAACCATGTCACTGATTGTCTTTCGCAGCAAGAAGTCAATAACAGGATTATATCACAGGTGGCGTGACAAAATGTAAGGACAGGTACATTTGACGATTGGCTTCACAGTCAGGTATATAAGGGTTGTTGCGTTCTGTATTAGTGGAAAACAACTGCTGCACATCTACAAAAGTTATTGCCGCTTCCTCTGGAGATGGTCCGTCAACTTGACAATGCTGTTTGTCATGGAGTGGTGGCTTTACGAAATTCTGGCATGAAACAGCGTGCTATTGCTCGGCAGTATGGCATCACTCAAGGTCAGGTGTCAAAGATCCTGAAACGAAATGCTCAGAGGGGTGTCCCTACTCCAATACCGAGGCCAGGACATCCACGCAAAACCACAAGGAGAGATGATCGCCAGCTGCACTGGTTAGTCTGCAATGGCCGTACCAAGTCAGCTAATCGGCTTAGGGCTGAGTGGCAGCAACTGACAAATGTGCCTGTATCCAGAAGGCTAGTCAACCAACGACTGGTTCAAGCAGGATATCATGCCAGGCGTCCCCTGAGAAAGCCACGCCTGACCAGACAACACAGCCAGCGCCGATTGCAGTGGGCCAGAGAGCACCGTCAATGGCAGGCAGGACACTGGAATCACGTGATCTTCAGTGACGAGTCTAGATTTCTGGTCCGTCGTCAAGATGGCCGTGTCCGAGTGTGCAGACAAGTGCATGAAGCCCACAACGAAGATTGTATAGTGCCAAGAGTCCAAGATGGAGGTGGTGGGTTGACCGTTTGGGCTGCTTTTCATGCAGGGGACAAAACTGACCTGGTTGTTCTGAATGGAAACCTGAACCAGTTCAAGTACAGGGCCATTCTGGAAGAAACATTGCTTCCATTTGCTCGTGCAGCCTTTCGAAGAAACTTTGTCTTCCAAGATGGTAATGCACGGCCTCATCGTGCTCGCATGATCCAACACTTTCTTGCTGACCGTGGTGTAGAGCATATGGAGTGGCCTGCCATGTCCCCGGATATGAATCCGATAGAGAACTTGTGGGCAGAATTAACGCGTCAAATCGACAACTTGGACCAGCAGCCGACCTCTGTGCGTGAATTGCAGCAGACTATTGTCACTGCATGGCAAGCGATTCCTGTCCAAACCTTGGCAAATCTCGTGAACAGCATGCCTCGACGTGTACGTGCTCTCCTGAATGCTCGTGGGGGTTACACGAAGTACTGAACTGTAATTTTACTGTCCGTAATCCCAGTCATAATTTAGCTTTTGTTTTTATTGAATTTTTTTTTGGCTAATGTGAAAAATAAAGAGATACTTCTGGAAAACGTACAGAAGTTTAACACAGTACTGTCCATGAATTGAGTTCGATATCAGTTTACATCACTTTCAAGGATCAATTTATTTGCTTCGAAATGTCAAATGTGGTTTTTGTTTCTTTTAAAGGTCACATTAACAAAATCTAGAATCATTTCAACATAATTCCAATGAACTTTTGGTTCTAAGTCATCTTGAAAAGTAAGTTCACCCCCCCCCAAAAAAAATATTCCATATGAAATGCCGTGTGTGTGTGTGTGTGTGTGTGTGTGTGTGTGTGTGTGTGTGTGTGTGTGTGTGTGTGTGTGTGTGTGTGTGTGTGTGTGTGTGTGTGTGTGTGTGTGTGTGTGTGTGTGTGTGTGTGTATGTATGTATGTATGTATGTATGTATGTGTATGTATGTATATATATATATATATATACATACACATACATACTACAGTAGATCTTCGCTCAGTTCCATTCGTCGACATGAGCAGAGATTTCTTCACGGATGTCCAGATTCTTCCCAATTTATTTCAGTTTCGTGTTAAACAGCATTAGCGACTGTTTCAAAAGGTAATCATACGTGTTTGTGGTTTATAATATTTTTATTTCTGGTGTATGCTGGTGCCCCCAAGAAACATCATCAGAAGCTATTTACACATGTTAACACGGCGTTTGTTCAAGGAGGAAACTCCTTGGGTAGGAGGTGTGTTCATTAGATTCTCGCTTAATATAGTTATAAGAAGATTTGTTTCCTTTGTAAAAGCAGGCACTCTTGTCATCATTGAAGTAAAAGAAAAAAGGGGAGGGTTATCTTATCTAGGCCGAGCCTTGGGGGTCTCTGAAATATTTTATTTGGACATGGGGGCCATGGAGGCAAAAAAGGTTGAGAAACCCTGGTCTAATCGACAGGGGAAAAATCTGAAATGGTTAAATTGGGATGATTTTGTTAATGGTTTGGGGATCAATCTTGATGTCTTCGGTGAGTTTTTAAAGATTTGCACCGTCGTTTGGTTCAGGTGAGCAGGTATGCATGTATGGCTATAATATTAATCATTCCGACGTCCTGGCTGGGGACTTTGGCAAATCAACACAGTACAGTATATGGGATTTCAACCCACGATTCAATCGTATCATGAGAGTATATGCTCGATTGTGAACACCTAATGGTCTGACTCTATCTTTGTGCGACATGTCTTGATCATTATTTTTAGATGTGATTGTGCTTCTCGTTATGCAGGAGCTGGCGGTACACAGCGCCTCACCCGTGCTGTCGGAAAGTCCCTAGCTATGGAAATGGTGCTTACAGGGGACCGCATCACAGCAGATGAGGCAAAGCAAGCTGGTATTGAACTGTGTGATTTAGATGAAACTTTTATTTACACCTATAAAAGGTGGATGTGTGTGTGTGTGTGTGTGTGTGTGTGTGTGTGTGTGTGTGTGTGTGTGTGTGTGTGTGTGTGTGTGTGTGTGTGTGTGTGTGTGTGTGTGTGTGTGCGCGTGTGTGCGTGCTCTATGCACAGCCACATTTTAAGTTACAAATACAACCTTGTGTGGGGGGGGGGGGGGGGGTGGTAAATTCTCTGTAAATGTGCACCGCAACCTAGTGGTGGTGGCAGAGGGAATTACAATATCCCTTTTTTTACCTGGGCAACGCTGAGGTTAAAGCCCTTTTCACGGGCAAATTTGTCCTCTTACCCTCTTCGCCAGGGGATAGGTTGACATGTATGTAGGTGGAAGAGTTGCCACGTATACAGTCAAAATAAGGAGATGGATTGGTCTGAGAGTGACACTAGTTGTCAGTAAGATGAGCATGGCGACAATGGCAGCAGTCGTATTAGGCAGCGGGAAAGTCAGCTGGGAATCAGACTCTGCCGTAACGGTTAGAGCGTCAGCTGGGAGGGCGGCAGTTCAAACCCCGGCCAAGTTATACCAAATACTTTATAAATGGTATGTGCTGCCTCCTTGCTGGATGGCCAAAATTTTAAAAAGGATAGAACATGGAGAAACAACCATAGCGCAGGCATGATGGGCCTAATGGTTTCCTGCATTGAAGTTGCTGGTAAGGGAACATGGGGATTGAAAATCCATGGCGGTGGATTTGGCTTGGCAAGGAAATAAACAAGACAAACCTTGGTGCTGTGATCAAATTGAACAAACCTGCTTTTGTTTATTGCAAAGATTGTTCTCAAGAAATATACTACAAGAAGCGAAGATGAGTCTGTTAGAAACCATGTGGTTGCAGCAAAGCATAAGGAACTTGTGAAGATCCAGAAAACGAATTGTGGACTTTCTGATTGGTAATTACGCACAGCCATAAACTTTTGTTCATAAATTTTTTTGATAAAAATGTTTATTCATAAGAAAGTGTTTATAAAAATTACTTGATCATTTCTATCGAGAGTTTGATTCTTATAGCTTTAGGATTTACTTTGTTGGGTAATGTCGCCCTTTGTAGGAGATTATTTATTTATTTATTATTCACAGTAACTATAATTTGTGTGAAACACTTCATTGCAGTTCATTAATCTGTTAAGTTTTGTACTGTACATTATTGAATTGATGTGCTTGTGGCTTGTACTTGTATTTAGTGTCCTCCAGTGTCCTAAAATCCCTCCACTGTAAAAATTGGTGAATTTCAGCTTCAATACTGACATCCCTGTATGTTCTCACAATTCTCCGGCGTAGGTCTTGTGAGCAAGGTGTTTGCCCCAGAAGTTTTGGTGGACGAGGCCATCAAGCTTGGGGAAAAGATATCTCGCAACTCGCAGCTCATATGTGCGATGGCCAAGGAGGCAGTCAATGGTGGTGAGCAGAGACTGGGCGTCGTGCTGTCCTGTTTAATTTTTCTATTTTTTTTTTTCTTGTATACAAGATCGAGGCTCGTGAAAGAGCTAACTTTAATCACTAAAAAACAAATGGACACATTAAACATATAATAAAGGCAGCGGGAGACAAGATGGGGAGTGAGAGGGAAGCACACAAGTACAACAATAGAGAACAGGGACATTGGGAGATCTGTGGGGGGGAGGAGGCATGGGAAGGGGAGGAGGCATGGGAAGGGGAGGAGGCATGGGAAGGGGAGGAGGCATTGGAAGGGGAGGAGGCATGGGAAGGGGAGGAGGCATGGGAAGGGGAGGAGGCATGGGAAGGGGAGGAGGCATGGGAAGGGGAGGAGGCATGGGAAGGGGAGGAGGCATGGGAAGGGGAGGAGGCATGGGAAGGGGAGGAGGCATGGGAAGGGGAGGAGGCATGGGAAGGGGAGGAGGCATGGGAAGGGGAGGAGGCATGGGAAGGGGAGGAGGCATGGGAAGGGGAGGAGGCATGGGAAGGGGAGGAGGCATGGGAAGGGGAGGAGGCATGGGAAGGGGAGGAGGCATGGGAAGGGGAGGAGGCATGGGAAGGGGGGAGGGGAAGGGTAGGAATTTGAAAAAAATCTTTTTGAAATTACTGATTGTTTCATTTTCGGGGGGGTTTTTCCCCACAGTAAAATTAATGAGATTTTTCTAACATGTTCCTATTCTCTCCACCCCATTGGGTTTTCGAGAAAATTAAAATGAGGTCTCACATAGAGTCCAAACAGCCCAAGCTGCAAGTGCATGGCCATTCTTGCACTCTGCACTCAAACTTGATCTTCTTCTTCTACTAATGGGCCCAATTATACCCACCGCATGGGGTAAACAACAACAACATGCATTTTAAGGCCATTTTCCCTGCTAGAGCGGGGGTTAGCCTTGCGGTCCCCATGACAATCTTCTCCATTTTGCCCTATTTTCTGCATCTCTCCTTGTTAACCCCCTTGCCAGCATTTCTTCTTCCACCATCTTCAGCCAAGTCTTTCTCGGTCTTCCCCGTCCTCTACTTCCTTCTACATTAATTTCCATCACTCTTCTCAACCAGTTACCAGTCTCAACCAGTCTCAATCCTTCCTCAACACATGACCAAACCATCTCAACCTGTTCCTCTTCACAGCATCAATCACAATCACTTCACAGCATGGGGTCAGCTGGAGGTAATAGTTGTGATCCTTTCACGAATCAGTTGGCCAGGCCTGATGTTCGATTTAAGACGTTTCGGGGAGGGATTTGTAATTTGTTCAGAGTAACTCCCCTGCTCTTCGCAAAAATTTCTGTGGGATCTTCAACTACCAGTGCTGGCCGACGGGTCCTCAAGCTTAACATCCTTGACTGGTGTCGTACGCATTGATGCTTCACCTAGCATGCAAAACACCAGGTTGATGGTTTGTAGCTCGGTCGAGATTCAAACTCAAGAAAGACAGCTCAAAGGTAAGCTGCACTCTAATTTGATCGGCTGTGTATTACCACTCTCCTCATATCGCACTTCCAATGTTGATTCTTCTCAGTGAGTACTTCCTGGCAGATCATTTTTGGTGGAAGCAGGAAGTTTTTAATACCTTTTTGTTGCTAATTCATTGAGCCTCATTGTAATTGTTGTTGTTGTATTTTTTTACGGCCAAATAATTTATTTCTGTTTGCAGCATTTGAGCTATCCTTAACAGAAGGAAACAGATTGGAAAAGAGATTATTTCACTCGACTTTTGCCACAGTAAGTTTCCCCCCGCCCCCCAACCCTCCGCCGTTTTTTTTTATTTTTTATTATTATTATTATTATTATTATTATTATTATGATTACCTCTGCCACCGAAGGAAGGTAGATGGAGGTTATGTTTTCACCCCTGTTTGTCTTTGTTTTTGTGTACAAAATATCTCTAGAAGTTATGGATGGATTTGGACGAAATTTGGCAAAGAGGTATCGTATGTGACGAGGACCAAATGATTAGATATTGGTGAAGATCTGGATTTGGATCTGGCTACTAGAATTATTTTTTTTCTTCACCATTGGGAGATGGGGCCAAAAATGATATATAGCAGGATATCTCAAAAAGTTTTGGACGAAATTTGGTGGACAGGTTGGGTGTGTGACAAGGACGATTCGATTCGATTTTGGTGAAGATCTGAATATGGATTCGGATACGAGAATTATTTAATTAAGTGATTCATCGCCATTGAGAGATTGGGCCAAAAGCGATTTATAACATGATATTTTAAGAAGTTGTGGACGAGTTTGTTCGGTGACAAGAACAAGCCGATTAGATTTTGGTTCAGATCCGAATCCAGATCCGGCCTATCAGTGGATACAAAACATAAACTGTTCAGCCTGGTGGAGGTTTGCTCTCTACCGAGTGACGTTCTAGTTATGATTTATATTACCGGCTTCGGCAAGGTCCGTCATACATTGCACGTTTACATAGAGGGAATTGCAGTGATTCCCCTTCCTATTAATTATTGTAGTAACTAAAGCGAACATCCCGTGCACAACCACCAATTCTCAACTCATTCCATCCAGCGGTACTTGAATGCATAGGAGATGAAACACACACACACACACACACACACACACACACACACACACACACACACACACACACACACACACACACACACACACACACACACACACACACACACACACACACACACACATTGTACTCGGGAACAAAAACTAAGAGACAGCATTGATGGTTGAGATATCAGTACCCAGCGATTTTGGCCTAAACAACGCAGAAATCAAGAAATTGACCAAATACCAGGACCTCAAAAATGAGGTCAAGAGATCTTGGAAAGCGAAGAGCGTTGTAATTGTACAAGTGATAATTGAAGCACCAGGAGTGATAAAGAAGAACCTCACTGAGATTTTCAAAGCCATTCCCGGGAATATTACCACAAATGAACTACAACTGGAGGCAATCCAGGGTTCGGTGACGATCCTGAAAAGAGCCCTTGGAACAAAACTCTAAAAATGTTGAACAGCTGTTTCCATGAACCGTGATCCCTTACCAAAGAGGAGGTGGATACTTTGGATTCCAGTCCACCTCCTGAAACCCACAAATGGAGATACCAACCAACGACACACACACACACGCACACGCACACATACACACACACTACATATATTATGATTGTTATTATTTAGTGCATCCAGGACTTTTCAATTGTTATTTGGATTCCGCGCTGATATCACATTTGTGCCGCAGGAAGACAGAAAAGAAGGGATGACTGCTTTTGGCGAGAAGAGGAAGCCTCATTTCACCAACAGATAGTTGGTTTTGTTTGCAGTTGTAATTGCAATTTCAGCAATTATTGCCGTGCTAATTGACACGATTCACTTCTGTAATTGAAAATCTGTATTTTGTGTTATTAAAGCGTCATGCTGGTTCCGTTATGAAAATGTTATCTACAAATCCTGCCATAATGTGGTTATTACCAAGACAAAGTCATTAGATTACAAAACTTCACGTTCTTCTTCTTCCGCCTTCTCTTCTTCTTCTTTTATTTCTTCTTCTTCTTCTTCTTCTTCTTCTCCGGCCACAATTATTCCCACCTTGTGGGGATGGTTCTGACCCTGGACTTTATGGAACCAGCAGGCCAGGCCTCATTCCACTGTGGCACAAATTTGGAATTTGTTCAAGGTTTCCGGTGATAACTCACCTACTCTCCACGAAGGGCACCGTGGGATATTTAACGTCCACAAACTAATGTCGGCAGCCCAGTTTCACATCCATCGAGGGATGGCACACGCATTGATGCCTTGCCCTGCCTGTGAAACACTGGGATGACAATCTATAGTTGGGCGAAGATTTTCAAACCCAACGAGACCGTTTATAAGCGAATGTGCTTGCCCCTAAGCTCACGCCCATCCATAAATGCACAGGTTCTGACTTTTGTGAATATCTCTCGTCCCATGACCACGATCACTTCAATTCCATGACTGTCTGCAATAAGTCGAATGAAAAACCCGTGCCTGATCCAGATGGTGTTTGAGTCTCTTTTTGAAGTTTGTTTGAGTTTTGCCCTTCGATTGTTGCAGCATCGCTCAACCTTTGAACTGTGATATTTCTTGGTGTTGCGTACAGGTGCAATTGTAACACTTTGGAGGTAACTATTTGTTGTATCTGAAAACTGAAGACGTAATTTTGTGTTAACGCGTTGGCATCAATTTAGTTTTAAGAGCAAGTGCAGGGTGTTTCGAAGGTCTTGGTACGATTTCGATGCTTTATTTTGAAAAAGGTATACAAGATTCCAAATTACCAATCACACATCATGAAGTAGACTTGGGAGATTTTTTTTTTGGGCTCTTTCATTTACAGTGATGGGACTGTGTGAATGATGTGTTTGATGTGATGTCTAACCTCCTCAACATTGTCTTCTAAGCCTGGTGTTGGCTTAACGTTTAACGTGGCTGGTTTAAGATCTTCGGGTCTCGAGTTTGATCCCCGTTTTGCCATTAAATAACAACAGGTGAGTTGACTCATCCTGTCATCCTTCTGAGGTTGGCAAAATGAGCACCAGCTTACTGGAAACGGGGCACCGCATCAGCGGCAGAGCCACGCCTCCAGCAATGATGCAACCAGCAGCCACAGGCATACAAAATGATGATGTGTTGTCTTCTGAAAGCGCAATCTTCTTTCTCCCTGATTTCTTAGTGTCTTCTTTGGGTGGGTCTCTCACTTTGAAATGCTTGCGATAAAGCCACTGAGTCATGATCATGGACTTCGTCTCAAGGTACCATTCTACCTTTCCACTCTGTTGTGATGCCATGTATGACGTAGTTACTCCGGATGAATGAAATTTCCCAACTTACAATTGATAATCTTCACTAGAGACACAATCCGAATAATACCAACAACTTTGAAACACCCGACAAGATTTGGGATGTGGAGCGGAGGGAGTGTGCACTCGTATGTATTTTTTAGTTGTTTCATTTGATTATGAGACGAGTCCATGTTGCATTATTCAAATAAAGTTTGTGTGCTTGACTCACATCAACACACTTTGTCCTACAATTGAAATGGATTATTGGAATTAACAATTTCTGGGCACGGGGTGAAATTTGTCCGTATGCAATGAGTTATGACCATGTGACTTGCAGGGGGAAGTGTGTTATACTAACCCTTGGCCAATCTCACGCACACCTGTTCCTTATCCACGCATCTCGAACATTGTCTCAAATACCAGTAATAAACATAGGGGCAATACCCCTGGTCACCTGGTAGAATAAACAGTATGCTGCACTGATTGAAGGTTTTTAAAACCAATTTCATTGGTTGCTAGAAGACAGGGCAGCATCTAGAATCATACTAACAAAATCATAAACTTTAAAGAAACAAAAAAATACCTACTTTGGGGGGCAAGTCACCCCCCTCACCCCGTGTACCTCCTCAGACCCCAATTTCTCCAATGCCTCGAATAAACATTGGTACATCACGGATGATGAAGGTTGTGGTGAAGTTTCATCAAAATTGTGTGTCGGTTCTGAGAAAAAAGCAAATATCTATTTGCGGGAGCAAGCCCCCCTGCCCCCTCCCATCGACAACCTTAGACGCCGTTTTTTAATGACAGGAACAAACTTTGGTACAACACAGGTGATTACGGTTGTGGTCAAGTTTCATCAGAGTTGCATGTGTAGTTTCTGAGAAGAAAGCCAACACCGATTTTGGGGGGGGGGGGGCAACCTCCCCCCCCCCCCCCCCGGTAGATCCCCAAAGGGGTGGACTTTTGTAAATGGCAGGAACAAACGTTGGTACATCACGGGTGATAAAGATTGTGGTCAGGTTTCATCAAAATAGTTGGATTAATGCCGTGAACAAACTTTAGTCAACACAACAAATAGAATTTGTGCCAAATTTGGTCGCAATCCCATCAGCGGTTTCGGAGAAGAAGTTTCAAGTGTTTACGGACGGACGGACATCGCGGCATCGCATAAGCTCCCCTGAACTTCGTTCCAGGTGAGCTAAACTCTGATATCGGTACATATTGCATGAAAAAGCCAGGTTGTTTTTGCAGGTACGTACTTTGCATTTAATAGTTTGACACAGGATACTCTACCTGTCTGGTTGTCAGGATACCCTTGTACCCTCGATTCGAATTCCTACCCAGCTATAAACTGTTATCCTGGTGTTTCACAGGCCAGGTGATACATCAGTGTGTCGATGGACGTTAAAGATCCCACGGTGTCATGTGAAAAGAGTAGGCGAGCTATCGCCGGCATCATGGCCAAATTTAGAAATTCCTGCCCTAACCTCAGTTGAATGTCAACCTTGGCCAGCCAGTTCGTGAAAGTCTTGGGCCACAACTTTTCCCGGCCAACCTTGCAAGAACGTGGGAATAAATGTGGCCTTTAAAGAAGATGATGATCGTGTGAGCACTTCCATAGATTATCCCACAATCTGTCATAACTTCCTAAGGTAAACAACTGAAGACTACACGGTTCTGGTAAAAAAAAATCTGGCTTCAGGTTCTCAGGGAAAACATGGAATTTCCGTCCGTAAAAGCACGAGTGTGGTGATGAAGTAGAATCCACATCCATGTCTCATAAGACTTCCCAGGAAAATGATAATTAATTTGGTATAACTCCCAAATTGGTGGGAACTAGAATTGAGCTCTCCGCAAGGCCACAGTGTCCTTTCCGTTCTTTCAAGTGACATTCCCTCGATGATCGGCCGAGAAATTAAATAAATCGCCTGCAGTCCTCCATCTTGCAACAAAAACTTGCACAAAACCCGTCTGACCGCTGTATATTGCATCCAGATCTGGTGTTTCTCACTTCCGGTGGTTTGTTTGAAGATTTTGGAGGAGCTGTAGTTGGATTGGCTAATGCTGATCGATCAAAGGTGGCTTGTTGTCGAATGGAGGTGTGTCGGAGGATAGCTGCATAGAAATCCGATCCTGTGTCGATATAGGCCGGCTTCAGTCATGTACGAAACCACGAGTGCAGGTGAGAGGTCAGGGTGGACCTGTGATTGTCTGTGCTGGGCCCTTGCCGGTTGAGATCATATAGGTTCCTCATGTGTTCTCTCAACCGGTGTACAGAACTCCTCGGATCCAAGTTGCAATCGGCCAGACAAGGTGCGGAACTGTCCCATGTAAACCTAGATCCGACTTAACCGCAGTCTGAATACCAAGCATAGGGAGACCTTCAGTCCAGCTAGGGTTGGCAAGGGCCACAAGTGAAACTTTAAGCTGGCAGTGAAAGCGCTCCACCAACCTATTACTATTAGACGTAGGGTGCAAAGATGTAGTTTGAATCCTCTTGCTTCTCGGAAGGTCTGCGAGTGTGGAAGAGTGATGATTCAAACTGGCAACTCCTCCAACTCCCACATCTGTTGGTAGACAAATTGGTGCATCTGCCTTCGGACGAAGAAGAGTTGCTTGAGCTAACACAGTCTTCACCTCGTTGAAAGCAGCGAGCTCTTTCTCACCAAGGGTGATAATCTCACACTTCTTCGTCTTGTTCGGAAGGAGCTTAGTAAAAGGCTGGATGATGTTGGCAAAGCGTAGGATGCAACGACTGTAAAAATTGATCAGGCCAATTAGTTATCTCAACTGGAGTAGTGAGTCAGGTGCTGGGAAGTTATAGTCCAGTATCTATGGAGGGTATCCGTGTACCCCCCCCCCCAGGACTCGACCAAACCAACTTTTTTAGCTTCCTTCTATGGTCCTATTACACATTTGAGATGTGAACAAAAACAAATTCCCGGCACTGGCGATATTCAAGATGTCGTCCAAAATGGCGGCCAAAATGGGTAAAATCATAGAATATGGTGTATAAAATCTCAAAAATGTGGCAAATTGGAGAAATAATCATTGGGATTTGGTTCCTGGTCATTTGTAACTAATTTCCGATGATTGGATTTTGTTGCCATTTTTAAAAATCCAACTAATGATAAGAAACATTTTATTCGAATGATTAACTTACAATTTTGTCACAGTTTTTGGCTGTTAATATATATAATTTTCTATGATTTTGCATATTTTGGCGGCCATTTTGGACGCCATCTTTGGATTTTTAAAAAATGGCAACAAAGCCCAATTATCAGAAACTAGTAACTAATGATCAGGAACCAAATCCCAATGATTATTTCTCCAATTTGTCACATTTTTGAGATGTTATATACCATATTCTATGATTTTACCCATTTGGCCGACATCTTGAATATCGCCAGAGTGCCGGGAATTTTTTTTGTTGACATCTCAAATGTGTAATAGGGCAATAAAAGGAAGCTAAAAAAGTTGGTTTGGTAGAGTCCTGGTGGGGGGGGGGGGGGGGGGGGGGTGCACGGGTACCCTCCGTAGATATTCCCCTATTATGGATTGCTTCGACTTTCCAGTCGAGTGGGTGCATTGCTTATCGACGATGTGACTCAGGAATGTGAGTGATGAAACCCCAAACTGGCACTTGGCTGGGTTTATGATGATAACATCATACTTAGAAAGGTGAGCGAACAAGAGTTGAAGATCTTCTTCATGCTCTTCTTGAGACTCATGAGCAATAAGATGGTCTATGTAGAAGTCGACGAAAGGGAGACCACGAGTCACCTCGTCAATGAATTGTTGAAATGTCTGTGCCGCATTTTGTAGATCAATAGGCACACGTACAAACTCGAATAGGCCAAAAGGTGTGGTGATGGTAGTCTTGGAGATGTCAGCTGTCTCAACAGGAATCTTATGGTACACTGGTACCGAATGCAGCTTTGCAAATACTCGCTTCCCATGTAAAGTTGAAGTAAAATCCTGCAGATGACGTAAAGGATAGCAATCATGCATGGTGCAGAATTTGAGAGCTCGGTAGTCACCACATGGTATCCAGTCACCGGGCATCTTCTTATGTAGGCCTACCATATGCACGAGGGAAGAGCAGTTACTGCTGGATGAGCGAATCATTCCAAGCTCAAGCATGTGGTCAAACTCAGCTTTTCCAACGTCAAGGCGATCAAAGGAAGGTGACGAGGCCGAGCAGCCACTGGAGGTCCAGGGGTCTCAATATGAGTAACTGAGTGCTTTCCTGGAGTTTCAGTGTAAACAGAATACATGATTTATTTGAACTCTTGAAGGAGGGCGTCAAAACAGGTAGTACCCCTTGGTTTAGCAAACATTGGGCTGATGGAGGAAGTATGGGAAGTGATCCCTTAGATATCTAGTCTAATGGTGGATGTTTAACATCCACCAGCAAACCAAACGGCCTCAGGAAACCTGCCCTGATGATGGGTGTGGGTAACTAAGCACCAATGAAAATCCAGCAGAAAACTCCAAGCTCAAGGTCGAGAGTGAGGGACTTCTCACGATACGTTGTGATAGGAGAATTGTTAACAGCTTGCATGTGGACTGATGCAGGTGAAGACTTGCGCTTATCCTCTGGGGGAAGAATATGCTTCCCTCAACATGAGTGTCAACCAGAAAGTGTGTGCTTGTCTTGTCCCTTATGTAAAATGGACGACCAGTTGTGTCTACGCCAGGCGGACTTGTCGCCGTTAGTCGATGGCTACGTCGTTTCCCTGGTTGGAAGAAGAGGGACTGGTGAAAGAGCAGGGAGGAATGCACTTGTGTGCGTCTGCGCCAAAACGCCAAGGATATCAGCATTCACCTCCTGAGCGATGTCAAGCGCTCGGGCCACATCCGCTTGGTGGCCGATACTGTTGTGTGTTACCTCAGGTCTGGTTTTGGTCTTGCTTCTCCCTCAGTTGACAGGTAAGATTATTCAACTAAGATGTAAACTCCCCTACCTGTTGCTGCAGATGTTGGATGTCTCTACTGGCTTGAGCGCATGTTTTTCCAGTTGCTTGCGTGGCAACCGTCCCAATGCAAAGAAGTGTCAAGACCTCAACAATGTTGGCGGAAGTGCCAGAAAGTTGCTCAATGCTCACCGAATCTACTGCAGACACCATGGATGAGCTGTAGATTGCTCGGCAGACATTGAAGGAAAAGGTGCTTGAGGATTTTCTCCAAGGTGTAGACTGTAGAAGGTCCATAAGTAAAAGAAGAACACTTGATCTGATGATCTAAGGATGGTGAAATATTCAAGTGATAAAATAGAAACCACAACCAAGACGTCCGGGGAAAGTGATACTTCACTGGGTATAAATTTAAATCGGCGGGAACTAGAATTGAGTTCTCAGCAAGGCTGTGTGTCCATGTCATAATGTCATCCTACTTGTCATAACGCCATCTTTTCCGCCATTAACAAGTGACATCATTCTTTTTCGATGAAGATCGGCCAAGTAATAAAATTAATCGCATTTTCTCCTTCCGAAACCAGGCCAAAGAGTTGAAAAAGCACCCAGAAGGAACTAGAACGGAATTCTTCATCGTCACGACGTAAACCTCTTCACCTACCATTATGACATCATCATACATGCACCAACTTTGATTTAAATCATTTTAGCTGTTCTCAAGTATCACATTCTTACTGACGTGACCTCTGACCTTTGACCTTTGATGCAGAAATCTAATCAGTTCATCTTTTAATCAGAATATATACTTACACCAAGTTTGGTCAAAATCCCATCACTGCTTCACAATGAAATGGAAAACCAAATTCTGCATTGGAGTCACCAGAAGGAACCTGAATAAGCAAAGAGCAAAGATGGAGTCATCAGGAGAAACCTGGACAGGCTTCGGGTTTCAGCCGCTACTCCACAACCCTCAAATCCATCCAGGCACAGCCAAGTGAACCTTCCAGAAAAAATTCTGCAATAATTCACTTCTCGTTGGACAGATAGATGAAGAAAGAGAGAATGAAAGAACAAGCAATAATTACAGACTTGGCATTTAATATGGAATATTTTTTTGTGGGGGTGAACTTACTTTTCAAGATGACTTAGAACCAAAAGTTCATTGGAATTATGTTGAAATTATTCTAGATTTTGTTAATGTGACCTTTAAAAGAAACAATTCTGTAATTCTGTAATCTGTAATCTGTATTCTGTAATCTCTGACACACCTGCAACAGCTCTCCCTACCTCTTCCTCCTCTTCCACATCCTGCCCTACCGCTCCCCCCCCCCCCCCCCCTGTTCTGTATCCGATGCTCCCCCTTCCTCTTCCTTAACAGTATGGACCTCAAACATCCGGGGCCTTCGCTCAAACTTAACTGATCTCTCCATACAGGTTGCTTCTGACAAACCAGACGTGATCTGCTTTACAGAAACCTTCCTCCTTCATGATGTCTCTGATTCCTTGGTATCTCTCCCAGGTTACTCCCTCCTCCGGTATGATAGACCTGAGCCTCGTCCTGGAGGTGGGGTTGCTATCTTTATAAAAAAACTCTCTTCCTCACTCGCCCTGCACTGCCCTCTCTCCACCTCACCACCAGGAATACCTTTGGCTATGGCTTCCCCTTCGCTCCCACCTTTTGTTCATATGCGTGTTGTACCGTCCACCAAACAGTGATGACTCCATCTACATCTCGCTGTCTGATAATATGGACCAACTTCTATCTACCCATCCCAACTCTCTCTTCCTCATATGTGGTGATTTCAACTGTCACCATGCCAGTTGGCTGGGGGTGGGTACCACTCTCACCAGCCATGGCTCTTCAGCAAAGGACTTCTGTGACTCACTGGGACTGACACAATCTGTCAATTTCCCAACCCGGATCTCAGTCAACGGAGAATCTTCTCTTCTGGACTTGGTTATGGCTAACTTCCCTGAAAATGTCTGCTGCTCTTCTTCTGCTCCAATCGGCTCTTCTGATCATGTGCTTGTTGAAGTGGACATCTCTCTGACCATTTTCAGAGAGCCTCCTCAGCGTCGACGAGTCTGGCATTTCACTCAGGCCAACTGGCACGGTCTTCAAGCAGCCATCAATCATCTGGACTGGTCTCCCATCTCTACTGCCTCTGACATCAACTCATCCTGGGAATTCTTCCAAAGTAAATTGCTCTCTCTCATGCACAGATTTATCCCTTCTCGTCTTCAGTTGTCATACCCTTCCTCCCGTCCATGGTACATGGAATCTTGTGGTGAGGCTATTGCCCAGAAACAACTTGCTTTCATCTCCTGGAAAGCAAATCCAACGGAAGGAAATCTCATTTCCTTTCACAAAGCCCGAAACAAGTGTGTGTCCACCCTCAGGAGAGCCAGGAAACAATATCTCTCCATCCTCAGGACCGAACTCTCTTATCTGTCTCCCTCTTCCAAATCCTGGTGGCGTCTGGTAAAATCTGTTTCTGGTGTTTGTTCCCCCTCCATCCCCTCCCTCACCTTAAATGGCCACACGGCTGACTCCGCACGTGAAAAAGCTGAATGCCTCAACTCTGTGTTTGCCTCTAAATCTTGTGTCCCAAACCCATCCCTCTCTGTACCCACCGTACCCAGTCGTACCCAGCTGCTCCTGGACTCTGTGTCCTTTCCTCCTGACAAGGTGGAAAAGTTTCTGTCAACCCTCGACTCTGCTTCTGCAACTGGACCTGACGGCATCAGCCCACGGGTCCTAAAATCATGTTCCTCCGCTCTTTCACTCCCTCTCTCTGTTCTCTTCACCCTCTCTTTTGCTCAAGGTCATCTTCCATCTGCTTGGAAATCTGCCAACATCACCGCTTTGCACAAAAAAGGTGTAAAAACAGATCCCAGCAACTACAGACCAATCAGCCTTCTCCCAATTATCAGCAAAGTCATGGAATCCATCATTACTTCAGATATGAAATCTTTCCTCTTCTCCAATGGCTTGATCTCTGATCATCAATTTGGTTTCAGATCTGGACACTCCACTCTGGACATGCTGCTTCTGCTTTCTCAACAATGGATGGAGGTCCTCAATGCCAAACAAGAAATTAGAGCAGTCTCCCTTGACATATCACGTGCCTTCGATACGGTCTGGCACCCTGCTCTGCTCACCAAACTCTCCTCTTTTGTTTTCCATGGAAATCTCCACGCATGGCTGGCGGACTTCCTCTCGAGTCGTAGTCAACGTGTGGCCCTGAATGGGTTTCTCTCATCTCCTCTTCCTGTTCAGGCTGGAGTTCCCCAAGGCAGTGTTCTGGGCCCTGTGCTTTTTCTGGTCTTCATCAATGATCTCTCTGACTCTCTTGAAAATCCTCTCTATCTCTTTGCTGACGACTCTACTCTCTGTCGCTCCATTCTTCATCCCTCAGATCGGCAGTCTGCAGCCTCCTCACTCTCTGCAGACCTTGACAAAATCACAGACTGGGCAAACAAGTGGAACATGTCTTTTAATCCTGACAAATCTCACACTCTTACGATGTCTCTCCGAAAAGACCGACTGGACAACCCTCCCATCCACTTTCTGAATAATCTTCTCCAAGAAGTTCTGTCACTCAAGCTTTTGGGTCTCACTATCTGCCATGATCTTTCCTGGAAAAACCACATTTCAAATCTGGCCTCCAAAGCCAGTCGCCGACTGGGCATCCTCCGTCGTGCGAAGTCCTTCCTTGGCACACCTGAGCTCCTCACCACATACAAGGCTTTCATCCGCAGCTCAATGGAATACTGCTCTCCCCTCTGGGCTGGTGCTCCTGCCTCACACCTAGCTCGCCTTCGCGCTGTTGAAACCAAAGCATTCAGAATCATTGGAATCTCCCGCGATGAAGCTAACTCCAAGGGCCTCTCACTCACTCACCGCAGGCAGGTTGGTGGTCTTTCCGTCTTCTACCGACTCCTCTCTGGCCTTGCCCCCCCAGCTCTCTCTGGGCTCTGTCCCCCAAATATTCCTACAGGTCGCACAAGATCTGCCTGCAACCCTCTTTTGGTTAAACTGCCAAAATCAAGACTCTCTGCTCACCTTCACTCCTTCATTCCTCTTTTCTCCCACCTCTGGAACAAACTCCCTCACTCTCTTCAATCCCACTCCACCCTCCAAGTCTTTAAAACAGCTGTTCACCACCATCTCTAATCTTCCCCCATCCAAAACCTTGATCTTTTCTACCCCCGCTAATTTCACCCCAAATTCCACTTTTTGAAATACCAACTTCTGTCCTGGAAGTCCTTGGTGTCCTTGTGCTTTATACTTCTCCCTCCCCCCCCCCCCTTCCCATGCCTCCTCCCCCCGGGCCCTCTCCTTTCCACACATCTCCCTGCTCTCGGATGTTGTGTTTGTGTGCTTCCCCTTTTCTCCCCATCTTGTCTTCCGCTCCCTCTTTTTGTGTATTTTGTTTGTCTGGTCGATTTTTTGTGAAGTAAATGTTAGCTCTTTCACGAGCCTCGATTCAGTATACAAAAAAACAAAAAAAAAAACAAAAAAAAAACCACATTTGACATTTCGAAACAAATAAATTGATCCTTGAAAGTGATGTATACTGATATCGAACTCAATTCATGGACAGTACTGTGTTAAACTTCTGTATGTTTTCCAGAAGTATCTCTTTATTTTGCACAGTAGCCAATTTTTTTTTCAACAAAAACAAAAGCTAAATTATGACTGGGATTATAGACAGTAAAATTACAGTTCAGTAGTTCGTGTAACCCTCACGAGCATTCAGGAGAGCACGTACACGTCGAGGCATGCTGTTCACGAGATTTGCCAAGGTTTGGACAGGAATCGCTTGCCATGCAGTGACAATAGCCTGCTGCAATTCACGCACAGAGGCAGGCTGCTGGTCCAAGTGGTCGATTTGACGCGTTAATTCTGCCCACAAGTTCTCTATCGGATTCATATCCGGGGACATGGCAGGCCACTCCATATGCTCTACACCACGGTCAGCAAGAAAGTGTTGGATCATGCGAGCATGATGAGGCCATGCATTGTCATCTTGGAAGACAAAGTTTCCTCGAAAGGCCGCACGAGCAAATGGAAGCAATGTTTCTTCCAGAATGACCCTGTACTTGAACTGGTTCAGGTTTCCATTCAGAACAACCAGATCAGTTTTTCCCCCTGCATGAAAAGCAGCCCAAACGGTCACCCCACCACCTCCAGCTTGGACTCTTGGCACTATACAATCTTTGTTGTAGGCTTCATGCACTTGTCTGCGCACTCGGACGCGGCCATCTTGACGAGAGACCAGAAATCTTGACTCGTCACTGAAGGTCACGTGATTCCAGTGTCCTGGCTGCCATTGACGGTGCTTTCTGGCCCACTGCAATCGGCGCTGGCTGTGTTGTCTGGTCAGGCGTGGCTTTCTCAAGGGATGCCTGGCACGATAGCCTGCTTGAACCAGTCGTTGGTTGACTAGCCTTCTGGATACAGGCACATTTGTCAGTTGCTGCCACTCAGCCCTAAGCCGATTAGCTGACTTGGTACGGCCATTGCGGACTAACCGGTGCAGCTGGCGATCATCTCTCCTTGTGGTTCTGCGTGGACGTCCTGGCCTCGGTATTGGAGTAGGGACACCCCTCTGAGCATTTCGTTTCAGGATCTTTGACACCTGACTTTGAGTGATGCCATAC
Organism: Myxine glutinosa; assembly: GCF_964187855.1. Lineage (NCBI taxonomy): Eukaryota > Metazoa > Chordata > Myxini > Myxiniformes > Myxinidae > Myxine > Myxine glutinosa. The sequence goes on along the minus strand of NC_136261.1, from coordinate 363,374,218 downwards.
TGCCGAGCAATAGCACGCTGTTTCATGCCAGAATTTCGTAAAGCCACCACTCAATGACAAACAGCATTGTCAAGTTGACGGACCATCTCCAGAGGAAGCGGCAATAACTTTTGTACACGTGCAGCAGTTGTTTTCCACTAATACAGAACGCAACAACCCTTATATACCCGAATGTGAGGCCAATCGTCAAATGTACCTGTCCTTACATTTTGTCACGCCACCTGTGATATAATCCTGTTATTGACTTCTTGCTGCGAAAGACAATCAGTGACATGGTTCTTTCAACAAAGACATCACCGAAGAGTAAAAGAAACTCACCAGATTGATATACTGCGTTCAGAAAGTAAACCCAAGTCAAGAAAAAAAAAATATTCCATATTAAATGCCAAGTCTGTAGAATGAATGAGAAATGTGAAAAAGTATAACTAAATGTGAAAGGAACAAAGATCCCTAACTCCGGGCACTATCTCCTTCCCTTAACTCATAGCCCTAACTCCTAGTCCTATCTCCTAGCATTAATGCCTAACCCTAACTCCTAGCCCTAATGCCTAGCCCTAGCTCCTAGCCCTAGCTCCTAGCCATAACTCACAGCCCCAACTCCTAGCCCTAACTCTTAGCCCTAACTCCTTGCCCTAACCCCTACCCTTAATGCCTAACCCTAATACCTAGCCCTAGCTCCTAGCCCTAACTCCTAGCCCTAACCCCTAACCCTAACGCCTAGCCCTAATGCCTAGCCCTAACTCCTAGTCCTATCTCCTGGCACTAATGCCTAACCTAACTAACTAATGCCTAACCCTAACGCCCAGCCCTAATGCCTAGCCTTTGCTGCTAGTCCTAACTCCTAGCCCTAACTCTTTGCCCTAACTCCTAGCCCTAACTCTTAGCCCTAACTCCTAGCCCTAGCAAGATATTGGGAAGAACCCAGATAGATAGATTTCAGCAGTCTCTTCCTCAGGCAAAAACGCAGCAACAATTACAAGCTACCAGAGGTCCATCAGCAGGGAAGCAGATTCCACACAGCATCAGGATATGATACAATCGTAATGAAACGGAAAAACAAACACTGCATTGGAGTCATCAGAAGGAACCCGAATAAGCAAAGAGCAAAAATGGAGTCATCAGGAGGAACCTGGATAGGATTCGGGTTTCAGCCGCTACTCCACAACCCTCAAACCCATCCAGGCGCAGCCAAGTGAACCTTCCAGAAAAATCTCTGCAAGAATTCACTTCTCCTTGGACATATAGATGAAGAAAGGGCGAATGAAAGAACAAGCAAGAATTAGAATGAATAAGGAGAAATGTGAAAAAGTATAACGAAATGTGAAAGAAACAAGGATCCCTAACTCCTAGCCCTATCTGGTTCCCTTAACTCCTAGCGCTAACGCCCAGCCCGAACGCCTAGTTAGTGTGTAACAGGATTTTTTTTACCGAACATGACCTTTGACCTCTTGGCTCCAAAATCCAATCGGTTCATCTTTACATCATTACACATACTTGTACCAAGTTTTACTTGGATTCCATCAGCCATTCTCAAGTTATCGCGGAAATGAAAACCTATCACAGACAGACGGACAGACAGCCGGACTGACGGACATCCCGAAAACATAATGCCTCCAGTCACTTCGTCGGCGGAGGCTTAAAAACAGTAAATCGAAACCAAGGTGGAACAGTCTCACGATTATTGGAATGGTCTCGCAAGTGACTGGAGATACCCACAGATGATTTATAGAGTGGAACAATAACAATAGATCTTCATTGCAGCTATCTGTTCCAGCTCGAACACTTCAAGGTCTACACACTCCTCGCACTTATTCTCATTAGCTGTCCTTGAAGGTACTGCATTTATTTATTACCCCGTGTGTGCGAAGCAAAAAGCGGGGATAAGCAATCGCTGCATACCTATGTACGTGTCTACATTTTAAAAGCGTAAATCAAAAACCGTTCAGCGGAGGAAATTGAAACTTTACCACATGTTACCATACCATTTGATATCCCGCATATTGAGCGTACATCAAAAACTGTTCAACAGAGGAAATTTAAACTTTACTACATGTTACATGACCATCAATTCACATCGTGCATATGGAGCGTACATCAAAAATCGTTCAACGGAGGAAATGGAAACTTTACCACATATTACATGACCATTTGATATTGCGTATATTGAGCGAACATCAAAAACCGTGCAAAATTAGAATCATATTAATCGCTTCAGCTGTGGAGCTATGCTCGCACGATAAAGCCGGACAAAATGGACGACACCAGGAACGAAGTTTCACTGAGCTATTTATTCTAGCTCAACTCGAAAGAACTCAAAAGCACTGAATAGCCCGTTAACACGGGCGGCAATTTATATCAAAAGTTCACCACACAAAAGCCACGCCTCTCAGGCGGGGCGTGGTATGCAAATAAGTCAGCCACGCCTCTCAATGGGGCGTGGTATGCAAATCGAGAGTCCGCCCGGGCAAGGCAAGTCCGGACACGTCCGGGCGAGTCCGGGCAAGTAACCGCCCGCCGGTTACGTCATCGGCCGGTGCAAGGTGATTGTGTCATGCTTCCGGTAACCGCTACATGCGCCCCCCCAGAATTAACTCGCACCGGGAGAGTCAGTTTGAGGGGGTCTTGATGACCCGGCCGAAACGACCCCTGGCGATTCGTGTGGGGTGGTAGGTGGCGCGGCGGTGGATGGTCGGGCGGGGGGCTTGGTTGACGGGGGACGGCCCGGTCGTGGAGGAAGGGCCAACCGTGGAGGTTGGTCGAGGTCCAAATGGGCCGGCTTGAGGCGGTCCATGGAGATGCGGTCCGGTTTTCCGCTGATGTCAATGATGAACGACTTGTTGTCCCTCTTCAGGACCCGGAAAGATCCATCGTACGGCGGCCGGAGCGGTCCCCGGTGTGCGTCGTTCCAGATAAAAACGTACTCCGCAGTGCGAAGTGCTGGGGGGATGTGGAGTTGGGGGCAGCCGTGGTGGGACGTGGGCACGGGGGCAAATCTCCTGGCGGCCTCCTGGAGGACCGAGCGTTGGCGAGCCGCGGACCAGGGGCCGGTGGCGTCAGGGATGAACTCGCCCGGCACGCGCAGTGGCTGGCCGGAGACCAGCTCGGCGGTGGAAGCCTGGAGGTCCTCTTTAGGGGCCGTTCAGAGGCCCAATAGGACCCACGGGAGCCTGTCGGCCCAACCGTCGTCCTGGAGGCTGGCCCTGAGAGCGGCCTTCATCGAGCGGTGGAACCGCTCGCACAAGCCGTTGGCTTGGGGGTGGTAGGCCGTGGTGCGGTGTAGCTTGACCCCCAAGGCCTGGGCGACCGTGCCCCAAAGCTCGGAGGTGAATTGCGGGCCTCTGTCGGAGGAGATGTCCGAGGGGGCGCCGAAACGGGCAATCCAGGTGCCAATGAAGGCCTGCGCCATGTCGGCAGATGTTGTTGATGCCAGCGGGACGGCCTCCGGCCACCTGGTGGTCCTGTCCACCATCGTGAGGAGGTGGGTGAAGCCCCGCGAGGAGGGAAGGGGTCCCACCAGGTCCACATTGACGTGGTCGAAGCGTCGCGCGGGCACGTCGAATGGTGCCAACGGGGCCTGGGTGTGCCGGTGGACCTTCACGCGCTGGCAGGCGACACAGGCGTTGGCCCAGTCGCGGACGTCCTTACGGAGCCCGTGCCAGACGAACTTTGCTGCCACGAGCTTCTGCGACGCTTTCCGGCCCGGGTGGGAAAGGCCGTGGAGGGCGTCAAAAATGTGCCGCTGCCATCCGGTGGGCACGATGGGGCGAGGTTGGCCCAGGGAAACGTCGCACAGGAGAACTGTGCCTGTGTCCTCGAAGGGGACGTCGGCCAACCGCAGACCTGTGTCCGCTGTCCGGAGGGCTTGCACCGTGGGGTCGGCGGTCTGGTCGGTCGCCATGCGGGCGAAGTCCACACCGAGGTGGACGGCGTTCGCACCGGACCAGGAGAGGCAATCGGCCACAGCGTTGTCCTTGCCCGCGACGTGCCGGATGTCTGTCTTAAATTCGGACATGGGGGAGAGGTGGCGCTGCTGGCGGGCCGACCACGGCTCTGCAACCTTGGCCATGGCGAAGACCAGGGGTTTGTGGTCCACAAACGCCGTGAACGGGCGGCCCTCTAAAAGATGGCGGAAGTGGCGAATGGCCAGGCAAAGGCCGAGGAGCTCGCGGTCGAAAGCGCTATACTTGCGCTCGTTAGGGCGAAGCTGTCGGCTGAAGAAGGCCAGCGGTTGCCAAGCCCCGTTCACCCACTGTTCATGCATGGCGCCCACCGCGTAGTCGGAAGCGTCCATGGTGAGGGCGATGGGTGCGTCGAGTGCCGGGTGCGCCAGCATGGTCACATTGGCGAGGGCCAGCTTGGCGCCCGTGAACGCCGCGTCCATCTCTTTGGTCCAGGCGACGTCGTGCTTGGCCGGCTTGCCCCGGAGGGCTTCGTACAGGGGGCGCATGAGTTGGGCGGCGCGAGGCACGAACCGGTGGTAGAAATTTACCATCCCCAAAAATTCCTGTTGGGCCTTGATGGAGCGGGGGCGCGGGAAACTTGTGACTGCCTCCACCTTGGTAGGCAGCGGGACGGCCCCGCGCTTCGTGATGCGGTACCCCAGGAAGTTGACAGCTGTTACGCCAAACTGGCATTTCGCCGGGTTGATGACGAGGCCGTGCTGGCCGAAGCGCTCAAAAAGCATGCGCAGGTGGATGAGGTGCTCCGCCCGGGACGTGCTGGTGACTAGAATGTCGTCCAAGTAGACGAAAAGGAAGGTGAGGTCACGCAGCACGCTGTGCATCAGCCGCTGGAAGGCCTGGGCCACGTTCTTAAGGCCGAACAGCATACGAAGGAACCCGAAGAGGTGTAATTACCGCCGTCTTCGGCACTTCGGCCGGCCAGACGGGTACCTGGTGGTAGCCCCGAATGAGGTCGACCTTGGAAAAGATCACCCGCCCCGCCAAACGGGCGGAAAAGTCCTGTATGTGTGGTATCGGGTACCGGTCGGGGGTGGTGGCGTCGTTGAGGCGGCAGTAATCGCCGCATGGTCGCCATCCGCCACCCGGTTTGGGCACGATGTGCAGGGGAAGGCCCACACGCTATTCAAGCGCCGCACAATGCCCAATCGCTCCAGCGCGTCGAATTCCGCCTTCGCCACGGTGAGTTTGGCCTGGTCGAGGCGGGAAGCCCTGGCGTAGACCAGTGGACCTGTGGTCGGGATGTGGTGTTCGACACCGTGCTTGACGGCGATGGCCGAAAACGTCGGCTGCGTGAGGGCGGGAAACTCGGCGAGTAGGCGGGTGAAATAGTCCACGGCCGGGAGCGTGCAGGCTAGCTTGGTCGGAGCGGAGCCGCTCAATGAGCAAGCGAGCGAGCTGAAGGTCTCCGTGTTGATGAGCCGACGCCATTTGACGTCGACCAAAAGCCCATGCGCGCAAAGAAAATCTGCACCCAGCAAGGCCATGGGCACATTCGCCGTGATGAAGTCCCACCTGAAGCGCTGGCCCCCGAAGCAGAATGCGACGCTGCGCAAACCGAAGGTGCGGCTGGAGGAGCCGTTTGCGGCGACCAAGGCGGGGCCGCAAAGCGCGGCCTGTTTGTCCTGCACCGAGGTGGTTATCACGCTCAGCTGAGCGCCGGTGTCGCACAAAAAACGCCGCCCGGACGCTGTGTCCGTAATAAACAGAAAGCTGCCTGAATGGCCGACGCTCATGGCAGGCAGCGAGCGCCGGCCTGGTCGTTTCCCGACCTGCCGAAAGTGCACGGTGGGCAGCACGTTCTGGCCTTCTGCCCGAACCTGGCGTGGTAGTAGCACATGATCCGCTCTGGTGGAGGCTCCGGCGGTCGCGTCGGGTTCGGTCGACGGGGCGTCGCGGCGGCCGCTGCCGCCAGTGGCGCTAACTCGGCCGGTGGTGGCGCGGGTTGTGGCGCGGGCGTTGGCTCGGTCGACCCAGGGTTCCAGGCGGCCGCTCCGACGTGTCGCCTGGCCGAGAAATATTTATCGGCCTCCTTGGCCAGTGCGTGAGGGTCCGTGATGGGCGAATTAGCCAAAGCTAATCGTACCTGCCCGGGTAGCTGCCGGAGGAACAGCTCGCGGAAGAGGAAATCTAGGCTGTGGTCACCGAGTAGAGCAAGCATGTGGTCCATGCGTTCGGATGGACGGGCCTCACCCAGCTCCGGGAGGTCGAGCAGTTGTCGCGCACGTTCGGTCTCCGTGAGTCCAAACACACCGAGGAGTAGGCCTTTGAGCGCGCCGTATTTGTCGGCGTTCGGCGGGTTCTGTAGGAAGCTCAGGACCCGAGCAGCGATGGAGGCGTTGAGCGCGGAGACCACATGGTGGTAGCGCGTCGTGTCCTCCGTAATGTTCCGCAGGGCGAATTGAGAATCCGCTTGGGCGAACCAGACGGCTGCGTGCGATTCCCAAAAGCCAGGGAGCTTCAAAGCTACAGATGACTCCATCGCCATGTTCTTGAAAAGGGGTCACCAATTGTGGAGCTATGCTCGCACGATAAAGCCAGACAAAATGGACGACACCAGGAACGAAGTTTCCTGAGCTATTTATTCTAGCTCAACTCGAAAGAACTCAAAAGCACTGAATAGCCCGTTAACACGGGCAGCAATTTATATCAAAAGTTCTCCACACAAAAGCCACGCCTCTCAGGCGGGGCGTGGTATGCAAATAAGTCAGCCACGCCTCTCAACGGGGCGTGGTATGCAAATCGAGAGTCCGCCCGCGCAAGGCAAGTCCGGACACGTCCGGACGAGTCCGGGCAAGTAACCGCCCGCCGGTTACGTCATCGGCCGGTGCAAGATGATTGTGTCATGCTTCCGGTAACCGCTACACAACCTTTATTTTGCTCGGCTGGGTGAAACAGCGAAGAAGAAGAAGAAATATGAATCCAGTTTAACATTCTCCCGATTTATTATTTAGCGATCGATTCTTGCGTCTTTATTAGTCTTGTTACTAGTTAGTTATGAAAACACTCGAGAAGGAGAATAAAAGCGACTTTGTAAAGCTAAAGGCTGTTGAATGTAATCCATCGCAGACTTTTTAAAGTATAATTTGTAGGACTACACATTTACCTCAGAAGTGTAGATAGATGCAATTACAAATTTTCCGCCTTAAACAAGTGCAGAAAAAAAACCTCAAAACTAAAACTATCTATGGGAAAAATACACGGAGGTATGTATAACTCCGTGGAAAAATAGTTTGATAAAAGTGCCGTCATAGGTCACGTGGTCCGGCAGCCATATTAAATCCAGAATAAATAAATAACAGAAGAGTGGGTTTGCAGTTGCACGCAGTCCTGCTCAAGACTCTTCGGCGTAAGTATTAAATGAATTATATCTCAATAATTTTGGTTTTCAGATCGTTTGTTATAATTTCGGGAGATAAGAAGAGGGTCTCGATGCGTGGTGTTTCTGGAGCATGGCCGAGAGATCTCACGTAGGCCGCAGGCCTTTTTTGACTCGTTTTGAGTGCTGCTGGTGGACATTTGTCTTCAATCAGAGCTGGACCAGTTGAGACCTTTTCTTACGATGAGTTTTGTGCTTCATGCAGAGGTTTCAGTACATTATGTAGGCTACCGTATTGTTACTATTATCGAATGAAACGTCTAATTACCATCGTAATTAACTAGCTTATCTCATTAGCAATGTCGGACTCGTTAGTCTAGTAGGAAGACTAGGTCCCCCTGCACCCCCCGGAGATATACTTCTAATCAGTGTTTCTAGATTGGAAAAAATGTGTAGAAAATGACTAGCTATGGCCCCAAGCTGAAAAAATGTCCCACATACCATTTTTATGCAAATTACTGCTGCAAATTTTATGCAAAATTATGCAAATTTTATGCAAATTTTTGATGAGTAGAGTTGAGGGGTCTTTGAGGGCTTCATCGAGGTGCTCTCGGTTGCAAGACTGGGTCATTCTGAGAAGCACAGCAGGGTCAGAGATCATGATGTTCTCCTCCTCAGTGAATCTCTCCATCAACAGCCTCTCCATTGCCTCACACACTGTTTTGAGGCAAAAGAGGGACTTTGCGTAGGCCTTTCCACTGAGAACACCTTTGAGAGATCCACTTGTTACTAGTTGTGCCTCAAAGAGAATCTCTGCATATCCAGAACCACGCATCTTGTGTCCAGTGAGCATCCCGATGTAGTTCATGGATGTGTGGAAGGGTCCAATCGTTACTACATGACTAGCAAATTCATTTGGCCAGCGCCAGATGATGGGAAGGGCTTTCATGCAGACACCCAGATCAAATGTATTCAGGACCCATCTCTGACCCACCTCAGCAGTTGCTGCCTCGGAACGCTTCAGTAGCTCACGAACAACTGCGTTGTCTGTGATCGGTCTGTGCCTGGTGCCTGCATGGCATGGCAATGGCCTGCAGCCTGTGCCTGGGCTAGGGGGTTTCACCTCTGCAACTGGTTCTCCCCCACCCAGCAAATCAACAGTCGACTACTGCACGCCTATCCACCAACCGATCACAGACAACGCAGTTGTTCGTGAGCTACTGAAGCGTTCCGAGGCAGCAACTGCTGAGGTGGGTCAGAGATGGGTCCTGAATACATTTGATCTGGGTGTCTGCATGAAAGCCCTTCCCATCATCTGGCGCTGGCCAAATGAATTTGCTAGTCATGTAGTAACGATTGGACCCTTCCACACATCCATGAACTACATCGGGATGCTCACTGGACACAAGATGCGTGGTTCTGGATATGCAGAGATTCTCTTTGAGGCACAACTAGTAACAAGTGGATCTCTCAAAGGTGTTCTCAGTGGAAAGGCCTACGCAAAGTCCCTCTTTTGCCTCAAAACAGTGTGTGAGGCAATGGAGAGGCTGTTGATGGAGAGATTCACTGAGGAGGAGAACATCATGATCTCTGACCCTGCTGTGCTTCTCAGAATGACCCAGTCTTGCAACCGAGAGCACCTCGATGAAGCCCTCAAAGACCCCTCAACTCTACTCCTCATCAAAAATTTGCATAAAATTTGCATAATTTTGCATAAAATTTGCAGCAGTAATTTGCATAAAAATGGTATGTGGGACATTTTTTCAGCTTGGGGCCATAGCTAGTCATTTTCTACACATTTTTTCCAATCTAGAAACACTGATTAGAAGTATATCTCCGGGGGGTGCAGGGGGACCTAGTCTTCCTACTAGACTACGTACACCGACTTTTGTTGTACTATTGTTGTTGTTTTTTAAAGCGGTTGTTTTGCATTAATTGTTCTGATCCAAAACATGTTTGAACACAGTCATAAAGCACCTTGGTTCTCTTATCCTGGGAGTGGGATCACACAACCACTACAACCACCACAACCACCCGACCCCAAATTCGTGGCGAGCTCGATGTGTGAATTGCAACAAATCATCTGTGCTTGCACGTTCTCCTTTGGGGTTTAAAGTGGGTATGTTACAAAAAATTTCAAATGAAGAATTTGCTTAGTTTACCTGCATTTTCTGATAGTGATAGGACTTAATGAAAGATTTCGTATGTGTTCGGTTTCGTATGTGTGCGCTGGGTCAGCCCTGCTGGCTTGGGGTGTTTATGTGGAAGGGTCAGCCCCGCTATCTTGGGGTGTTTGTGTGGAAGGGTCAGCCCCGCTAGCTTGGGGCGTTTGTGTGGAAGGGTCAGCTCCGCTAGCTTGGGGTGTTTGTGTGGAAGGGTCAGCCCCGCTAGCTTGGGGCGTTTGTGTGGAAGGGTCAGCCCCGCTAGCTTGGGGTGTTTGTGTGGAAGGGTCAGCTCCGCTAGCTTGGGGCGTTTGTGTGGAAGTGTCGGCCTCGCTGGCTTGGGGCGTTTGTGTGGAAGTGTCGGCCTCGCTGGCTTGGGGTGTTTGTGTGGAAGGGTCAGCCCCGCTAGCTTGGGGCGTTTGTGTGGAAGGGTCAGGCCCGCTAGCTTGGGGTGTTTATGTGGAAGGGTCAGCTCCGCTAGCTTGGGGTGTTTGTGTGGAAGTGTCAGACCCGCTAGCTTGGGATGTTTATGTGGAAGGGTCAGCCTCGCTAGCTTGGGGTGTTTGTGTGGAAGGGTCAGCCTCGCTAGCTTGGGGTGTTTATGTGGAAGGGTCAGCCCCGCTAGCTTGGGGTGTTTGTGTGGAAGGGTCAGCCATGCTGGCTTGGGGTGTTTATGTGGAAGGGTCAGCCCCACTAGCTTGGGGTGTTTGTGGAAGGGTCACCCCTGCTGGCTTGGGGTGTTTGTGGAAGGGTCACCCCTGCTGGCTTGGGGTGTTTGTGGAAGGGTCAGCCTCGCTGGCTTGGGGTGTTTATGTGGAAGGGTCAGCCTCGCTGGCTTGGGGTGTTTGTGGAAGGGTCAGCCCCTCTAGCTTGGGATGTTCTTGTGGAAGGGTCAGCCTCGCTGGCTTGGGGTGTTTGTGGAAGGGTCAGCCCTGCTGGCTTGGGGTGTTTATGTGGAAGGGTCAGCCCCGCTAGCTTGGTGTTTGTGGAAGGGTCAGCCTCACTGGCTTGGGGTGTTTATGTGGAAGGGTCAGCCCCGCTAGCTTGGGGTGTTTATGTGGAAGGGTCAGCCCCGCTAGCTTGGGGTGTTTGTGGAAGGGTCAGCCCTGCCGGCTTGGGGTGTTTATGTGGAAGGGTCAGCCCCGCTAGCTTGGGGTGTTTATGTGGAAGGGTCAGCCCTGCTAGCTTGGGGTGTTTGTGGAAGGGTCAGCCTCGCTGGCTTGGGGTGTTTATGTGGAAGGGTCAGCCCCGCCAGCTTGGGGTGTCTATGTGGAAGGGTCAGCCCCGCTAGCTTGGGGTGTTTATGTGGAAGGGTCAGCCCCGCTAGCTTGGGGTGTTTGTGGAAGGGTCAGCCTTGCTGGCTTGGGGTGTTTGTGGAAGGGTCAGCCCCTCCAGCTTGGGATGTTTATGTGGAAGGTCAGCCTCGCTAGCTTGGGGTGTTTGTGGAAGGGTCAGCCTCGCTGGCTTGGGGTGTTTGTGGAAGGGTCAGCCCCTCTAGCTTGGGATGTTTATGTGGAAGGGTCAGCCTCGCTGCTTTGGGGTGTTTGTGGAAGGGTCAGCCCTGCTGGCTTGGGGTGTTTATGTGGAAGGGTCAGCCCCGCTAGCTTGGGGTGTTTGTGGAAGGGTCAGCCCCGCTGGCTTGGGGTGTTTATGTGGAAGGGTCAGCCCTGCTAGCTTGGGGTGTTTGTGGAAGGGTCAGCCTCGCTGGCTTGGGGTGTTTATGTGGAAGGGTCAGCCCCGCTAGCTTGGGGTGTTTATGTGGAAGGGTCAGCCCCGCTAGCTTGGGGTGTTTATGTGGAAGAGTCAGCCCCGCTAGCTTGGGGTGTTTGTGGAAGGGTCAGCCCCGCTAGCTTGGGGTGTTTGTGGAAGTGTCAGCCCCGCTAGCTTGGGGTGTTTATGTGGAAGGGTCAGCCCCGCTAGCTTGGGGTGTTTATGTGGAAGGGTCAGCCCTGCTGGCTTGGGGTGTTTATGTGGAAGCGTCAGCCTTGCTGGCTTGGGGTGTTTATGTGGAAGGGTCAGCCCCACTAGCTTGGCGCGTTTGTGTGAAAGGGTCAGCCCCGCTAGCTTGGCGCGTTTATGTGGAAGGGTCAGCCTCGCTGGCTTGGGGTGTTTATGTTGAAGGGTCAGCCCTGCTGGCTTGGGGTGTTTGTGTGGAAGGGTCAGCCTCGCTGGCTTGTGGTGTTTTTGTTGAAGGGTCAGCCCCGCTAGTTTGGGGTGTTTTTGTGGAATGGTCAGCCCCGCTAGCTTGGGGTGTTTATGTGGAAGGGTCAGCCTCGCTGGCTTGGGGTGTTTATGTGGAAGAGTCAGCCCTGCTGGCTTGGGGTGTTTGTGTGGAAGGGTCAGCCTCGCTGGCTTGTGGTGTTTTTGTTGAAGGGTCAGCCCCGCTAGTTTGGGGTGTTTTTGTGGAATGGTCAGCCCCGCTAGCTTGGGGTGTTTATGTGGAAGGGTCAGCCCCGCTAGCTTGGGGTGTTTATGTGGAAGGGTCAGGCCCGCTAGTTTGGGGTGTTTATGTGGAAGGGTCAGCCCCGCTAGCTTGGGGTGTTTATGTGGAAGGGTCAGCCCTGCTGGCTTGGAGTGTGGATGGTGAATGGTCAGCCCCCAACCGTCACGGTGGGTGTGAATGTTTAAGGGTCCACCCCTCTCCCACCAGGCTTGGGTTGTGGATTTTGAAGGGTCTCTCCCCTAAGTCTCCTGTTACCTTGGAGACATGCTGAATGGAGAAGGTGGATCAGACTCGGCAACGGTTGCTCGAGTGAGATGTGCATGGAAGAAGTTTCGGGAACTGAGTGGGGTGCTGACGAGGAGGGGAGTGTCATTGAAGCTGAAGGGAAAGGTGTATGCAGCATGTGTGAGAAGTGTTATGATTTATGGGAGCGAGACATGGGTAATGAACGTAGAGCAGCAACGAAGGCTGGAAAGGGTGGAAATGCGAATGGTTCGGTGGATGTGTGGAGTATCGTTGAGAGAGAGGAAGACAAATGATGAATTGCGAAAGATGATGGGAATAGAGCCTGTGATGGATGCTGGGAAGAGAAACAGGTTGAGATGGTTTGGTCATGTGTTGAGGAAGGATGAAAGTGACTGGTTGAGAAGAGTGATAGAAATGAATGTAGAATGAAGTAGAGGAGGGGAAAGACCGAGAAAGACTTGGCTAAAGATGGTGGAAGAAGAAATGTGGGCAAGGAGGTTAACAAGGGGAGATGCAGAAAATAGGGCAAAATGGAGAACATTGTCATGGGGACCGCAAGGCTAACCCCTGCTCTTGCAGGGAAAATGGCCTTAAAATGCCTGTTGTTGTTGTGTTGTCTCCCCTAAGTCAGTCCCTTTATCCAACCCTCGTTCTCTCAAACCCCTTGCAACCCTTTACTGTCTGCCAATCATGTGCAATGCTTCCCCTTCCTCTAAAAAAGGGCAGCATGGTGCACAGATGGACAGAGTGCCCCCATGACCCTACAGGGATGTATTCCAGTGTTTGAAAACAAATTCTTGCTGTATTGGGAGGTCAGGGTTTTCCGAGGGAAGGATGAAGACAGGCTTGTCAGACAACGCACTTCCGTGGAAACTAATCCGCCGGTCTACTGTCAGACTGATCAAACAAGTGGAACATGTCTTTCAATCCTGACAAATCTCACACTCTTACTATGTCTCTCCGAAAAGATCGACTGGACAACCCTCCCATCTACTTTATCAACAATCCTCTCCAAGAAGTTCTGTCGCTCAAGCTTTTGGGTCTCACTATCTGCCATGATCTTTCTTGGGAAAACCACATTTCCAAGCTGGCCTCCAAAGCCAGTCGTCGACTGGGCATGCTCCGTCGTGCAAAGTTCTTCCTCGGCACACCTGAGCTCCTCACCACATACAAGGCTTTCATCCGCAGCTTAATGGAATACTGTTCTCCCCTATGGGCCGGTGCTCCTGCCTCACACCTAGCTCGGCTTCACGCTGTTGAAACCAAAGCTTTCAGAATCATTGGAATCTCCCGTGATGAAGCTATCTCCGCGGGCCTTTCACTCACTCACCGCAGACAGGTAGGTGGTCTTTCTGTCTTCTACCGACCCCTCTCCGGCCTTGCTCCCCCAGCTATCGCTGTGCTTTGTCCCCCAAATATTCCTACAGGTCGCACAAGATCTGTCAGCAACCCTCTGATGGTTAAACTGCCGAAATCTCGGCTCTCTGCTCACCTTCACTCTTTCATTCCTCTTTTCTCTCGCCTCTGGAACAAACTCCCACACTCCCTACAATCCCACTCCTCCCTCCAGGTCTTTAAAACAGCTGTTCACCACCATCTCTTATCTTTCCCCATACAAAACTTTGATCTTTTCTACCCCCACTAATTCACCCCAGATCCACCTTGTTTGAAATTCCAACTTCTTTCCTGGAAGTCCCGGCAGTGTTCATATGTGTTATACCTCTCCCACCCCCCCCCTTCCCATGCCCCCTCCCAAAGCCCTCCCCCTCCCACAGATCTCTCGATGTCCCTGCTCTCCGATGTTGTGTTTGTGTTCCTCCCCCTCTCGCCCCATCTTGTCTACCGCTCCCCATGTTATATGTTTTATGTGTCGGTTTGTCTTTCTGTATGATTAATGTTAGCTCTTTCACGAGCCTCGATCTTGTATACAAAAAAAACCCCCAAAAAAACAACCTAACCTACATACCACATGGGTGGTGCCAACTCTAAAAGAAAATTAGAGCTAAGTCAATGTTAGGCCATCACAAATCACACTTCTCACCTAAAGCAAAGTTGAAAGATGGCAGAAGGTTCTACCAGGAATAACCCATTATCAAGTTTTGAGTTGAATTTTTTTTTCTTTCTGTTTTCACCCCTGTGAACTCAAGTCCCGCACCCCCTCCTCCAATGAGGGCATGAAACCGGCGATCAATTCCAAAAAATCGTTGCATATTTCATGCGTCCCCCAATCTAGATTGCATATACCAAGTTTTATTTTAAAATGTTTAAGAATGTGCCCGTAATTGCATTTTTCCGTATTTGATCTTTTGTCCCCGTTACAGGGGGCGGGGCCAAAAAATGATGCTGCTATTGCACCTTCTTGCCATGAGGTGATCGGAACTACCAAGTTTGGTGAATTTCTGCCTGATGGTTTAAGAGGAGGAGGTAGCGTGTCTGACAGCAGACGGAGCAAATTGCAATATTCCCCTCGTCCCCGAATTTTTATTTATTTTTCTTTTTCTTTTTCTTTTCCGAAAGTATGGGGATAGTAAACATTTGTGCATGTGTAACTATTTTTATTCCACCGTCACAACATTATCGGCCAGAGGATTGCAGTCATTTTTTCTTTCAAAGTAGGTCCCACCTTTTAACGACTGGTTAGCAGTGACATTCGACATACACGCAAAGTGTTTTTACAGTAATACCATTTCGAAATGACAATCTTCAAATTCCATGCGGAACTCGAATGCTCATTTGATTGAGAAGGTTTAAACTGGCGACCAACAAGCATTCTGAGTATTGCACTGCAATACATGTCCCCTACCAAAGTTCAAAGTGCCATAACTTTGTCAAAAATGATCGAATACGCAAATTTATGCATGGTTGATGCTGGTTTTCAAACTTGATCTGAGGTATGCTGAGACACGTGTGTCATGCCTCGCCTCGTTGATAAGCCCGCAAGGTCGCTCCGTGGAGCGGTCTGCACGTATTGCACTGTGTGAATTAAATAATTACCAACTCACGGTCTGAGGTACTAGCGATTCAAGAGATATCCATTTTTGAAATATTTTCGTTTAATTAACGATATCTGCCAAACCACGTGCCCTATCGCAAATTCCAAAAGGTCATTTTAGTAGACTGACATGCTCAACAGATCTGTGAAGTTTCCTCTCGATTGGATCAAAAATGAGGGAGGATCTAGGTTTTAAAGGTTCATGCTTAAAAACGTCATAACTCTGAAACCATGTGACGCATGACGTCATGCTCGCTGACTTTTTTGTTCGTCATAGGTATGCGATCCTGCCTGCAAAGTTTGGCCTCGATCTGTTCAGCCGTTGCAGAGAAAAAGGGGTTTTTGTGTTTTCACGAAAAACAATATGGCGGCCGAACCACGTCACCTGTGACGTCATAATTACCAATAAAATATTCGACAGACCCAGTACCCCCTACGGTGAAAATTTGATCTCAATCGGTCCAATTATTGCAGAGAAAATCTTTTTTAAAGGAAATTAAAACTTAAAATGGCACTGAGTTAAGGATCATCAGAATTATCAGAATTCCCAAAGTTCAAAGTGCCATAACTTTGTCAAAAATGATCGAAACGTCGTGACGTTCGAACTTGACCTGCAACTTATCATGAGGAAACCATGTGCCAAGTTTGAAATCTTTAGCGTTAAGCGTTTAGAAAAAAAGTCCGGAAAACTGTTCTTTGCGTGACGGACTGACGGACGGACTGACGGACTGACGGACTGACGGACTGACGGACTGACGGACTGACGGACTGACGGACTGACGGACTGACTGACTGACGGACGGACTGACGGACTGACGGACTGACGGACGGAGGGACGGAGTGCAAACCTATAGTCCCCTCCGGTGTACACCGGTAGGGGACTAATAACTGGAGGTTCTTGATTTTGAGTATTGTTCTCTTCCAAAACTGTCCTTTTTGGTACGAGTACGTCATGCTGGCGTAAACGTGCAGACGACATCACACAACCATACAAGGTACTGATTGCAAAGCGTAGTATGTAATAAATGAATTGTTTAAATCGATGGCTTTGTTCCCTGCCCTTGTGACAAGGTCGAAGTTGGGGACATTAAAATGACCTCCGGCCGATAATCCGTCAATGTACTTTTGTGTGCGCGACAATTCAAAAAAAAACGTTGAACATTTAGCTTTCATATTGCGGATATCTATTCCTCATGACGTTATCTCAACATTAACATCACCACTGTGATTGACGGAATTGTGTTGCCATGGTAACCTTCTCAGTACACATTTGCCTTGTGTATGTGATGTTTGAAAAACTATTCTGGATTTATCATTAATATTCCTCATACCCCACCCAAAAGGTGGGGTGACCTAAAGTATCCGCTTCTTGTTACTTTTTTTGTGATAAGCCAATGTTGATTAAGGCATTGATTTTATTAGTCCCCTACCGGTCGGTGTACACCGGAGGGGACTACAGGTTTGCACTCCGTCCCCCCGTCTGTCAGTCTGTCCGTCCGTCACGCAAAGAACAGCTTTCCGGACTTTTTTTCTAAACTCTTAATGCTAATGATTTCAAACTTGGTACATGGTTTCCCTCTGATAAGTTACAGATCAAGTTCGAACTTCACGACGTTTCGATCATTTTTGACAAAGTTATGGCACTTTGAACTTTGGTAATTTCCCCAACAGTTTTCCGGGCGACAGATTGCCGGTAGGGGACATGTATTGCAGCGCAATACTCAGAATGCTTGTTTATTTATTTATTTTGTAGCTCCATTTTTGTTGTGCTGGTTCACCTTGTCTATGGGTTCAGTTTTTATCGATTGCATTGGATTCAAACTCGAACCATGATTTGTTCGTGAATTGTTTCAACAGATCCATTTGAAAATGAATGAAACGTTGATTGATGAGATGTACCAGAACATTCACTCGTTCGTTTGGGGTGAGTGCTCGTTCGTGGAGGCTCCTCTCGACGGTGTACCAAGCCTGCAGGGCGAATGAACACTATCTACAGAAAATAGCAAGCGATGCAGTATTTCCCCAATTTTACCTCCACCACCAAAGGTGGATGTAGGTTATGTATTCACCTCTGTTGGTCTGTTTGTGAGCAGGATATCTAAGATTGGGTATGTGAAAATGACTAATTCGATTTTGGTGATTTTTCACCATTGAGAGGGCTAAACATTTTATGTATGTATATGTGTATATATATATATATATAATATGTGTGTGTGTGTGTGTGTGTGTGTGTGTGTGTGTGTGTGTGTGTGTGTGTGTGTGTGTGTGTGTGTGTGTGTGTGTGTGTGTGTGTGTGTGTGTGTGTGTGTGTGTGTGTGTGTGTGTGTGTGTGTGTGTGTATATATATTGTTACAGACGCGGTGGTGGATGTTGGTTTACCGAGCGGTTTGGTATGACCGCGCCTGCACGTTTACCCGATTATACTCGAACGTTGACTAAGTCGCGCTATGCTAAATCAATGATGGAAAAGACACAACGGCTGGATTAAAATGACACGACACCAAGGGTTCAGTTCTCAAGACCTCCGGAGGAGGTTATATTAGGGCGGAAGGTCAGATTACAACGACAAGAGGGACAGCATAGAAAGACAGGCACTTAGATACACTCTTATATTAACCCCGACAGACGACAGATAAACGGGACAAAAACTGACTCACACGGGGATTGATGGCAAGGAAAGGCGGGTAGTCGATGGCTCAAGGTGCACTCTTGGCTCAGGGCAGAATCGACCCGGTCCGGTCCAGAGATACGGGAAGGTCACAGCGCTCGAAGGTCGCGACTTGTCTTCTTCAGTCGGGGGCGCATCTGACGTCACGTCCGGTAAGTCGCTGCGTATATCCGGCGGGGAGTGACACGCCCTCGGCTCGTTAGCTCCGCCCCAGATGGAATCGGCCCGTTGCTTCTCATTGGGTGCGTGCGGGGGGGTTACCGGCTCCGCCCTTGACGAGGGGCCGACAGGCAGCCCCTTCTTGGTAACCCCGTCGGCGCATATGGGTAATGGCGGCTAACCGAGCCGGAGTGAGGACGCACACTCCCCGCACGCCGCGCCCCTCTGTTGTTGTAGTTGTTGTTGTAGTTGTTGTTGTAGTTGTTGTTGTTGTTGTTGTTGTTGTAGTTGTTGTTTCATGGGGAAGATGGGAGGAGGTAAGGGGAGGTCCTAAACTCACTACTGGTGCCATACGATCACATTCTGGTGCAACGAAGAGTCAGAATTAATGGAAACGAGTCCTTAACTGACATAGACTAAGAATAACTAGCAAGATGTCCGAAGGTTGTCTACGTGAGATGCGGTGGACCTGGGCACGACATTTAATGGGGGAAAAAGGGGAAGGTCGGTTCTACAGAGTGTTATTTACAGGCAATGGGACTAGGGAATGGGGGATTGGGGATAGTTGGGGAGTATTGGGGAAATAGGGGAGTATTTACAAGCGGATATTGAGGCCAAGTCCCATATCCGCAACAATATATATATATATATATATGTGTATATATGTGTGTATATGTGTGTATATGTGTGTATATGTGTGTATATATATATATATATGTGTGTGTATATTATATATATGTGTGTATATAATATGTGTGTGTGTGTGTGTGTGTGTGTGTGTGTGTGTGTGTGTGTGTGTGTGTGTGTGTGTGTGTGTGTGTGTGTGTGTGTGTGTGTGTGTGTGTGTGTGTGTGTGTGTGTGTGTGTGTGTGTGTATATGTGTGTGTGTGTGTGTGTGTGTATATATATATATATATGTGTGTATATTGTTACGGGACCGCGGCGAGGATGTTGTTTGCCGAGCGGATGGCCGCCGCGCCTGAACAGTTACCCCGACTAACCCGATTCCTGAACGTTGGCCGAATCACGCCACAGATATTCAATGGGGAAAAGACTAAAGCGAAGGATGTGAAGAAGAAGAAGAACACCAGAGCAAAAAGGTTGGAAATGCTACTAAATTTATTCCTACTATTTACACAATCAAAGAAACCAAGGAGAAGGAAGGATAATAAAATAATTTACAGAAGAAATCAGAGACACAGTGAAAATCGCTAGCTTATCTAAACAGGCTTAATTAATACCCTGGACAGAACAAACAAAGACGGACTCACACGGGGAATTGCAGAGTGGATTGGCTGGAAGGAGGTGGGTGGCTGGAGGGGGAGGAAGGCACGGAGCTGGCTGGAGCTTGATCCCGCACGGGACGTCGGGCTGGCCCTCGACGGCCGCCGATGCCACCGATCCTGTCGTGTGCGTAGGGTAACGGGTCGGAGCTGCTTGGTGGAGCAAACGCTGCTGGTGGGGGGTCTGGCGTGACGGGTTCTCTCTCCCTTTCTCACAAACTCCAGGACTCTCTTCAGGCTTGTCTGTGATCTGATCTCCTCCCTCCTCCACTCTCCTGGGGGCGTCTCCCGCGGGTTATATAAGCCTCACCCTTGACCCTTTTGCGAACCTCCCCCAAACGTTCTCTCTCCGCCCTCTAAAGCCAACCCCTCGTTCTGGGTTGGTCGGCAAGGGCTGGTTCACTCCTCCCCTCTATGACGAGGTGGAGACACGCCCTTCTTCCCCGACCTTACCTCGTGGCCAATGGTGGTTTTGGGGCGATTCGAGCTAGCCCCAGCCAAAGGGCAGCAATGGCGAACGAAGAAAACCGCCCAAATGCAGTTGGCAATTGCAGCAAACCTGGCAAACCTGGCACTTTGAAGATGCCATGTCGGAGGGATCTACTTTATTTAATGCAGTGCAATGGAGTGTCAATTAATGGAAGACACAGCCTTACACTAATACACATAATAAGGATATAACTACTGAACAGGGATATATGGTGTCCTTCGTGTATGTTTTATGGAATTAACTATGGGAACGCCCTTTGACCTTTATACAACAACAAATGCAGGAAGGAGGGTGACATTTTACAACAATTCACTACACAACAATAAATTAAAAAAACATTCTCATATCCACAATATATATATATATATATATATATATATATATATATATATATATATACATATATATATATATATATATATATATATATATATATATACATATATATATATATATATATATATATATATATATATATATATATATATATATACATACAGTCATCCCTCGTTATCGCGGGGGTTACGTTCCAGAACCCCCCGCGATAGGTGAAAATCCGCGAAGTAGAAACCATATATTAATTTTATTATTTTTATATATTTTAAGCCTTTATAAACCTTTCCCACGCTCTTATAAACCCTATATAAGACTCTTAAACTCGAGTACACTCTTAAACACACTTTTGAGACCCATCCTTAGTATTAGAAAAATATTTGTATGTGTATATATAGCTGTACAGTATATTTGAAAATACTGTAATAGATACTGGGTAAGTATATCAATAATAGTTTTTACTGTACTGCACAGCAAAGAAGAGCATTACAGCTCTTCTGAAGGCGCCTCGTCAGGGTGGTGCAGTATCTTCGTCGTCATCCGGAACTTCTTTTCGTGTTGAATACGTAGGCGTGTCTTCTTTCTTTTTTCGGGTGAGGAACATAGTGATGGGCAGTTGCTGGTGCTGCCTTTTCTTCTGGGCGAGGAGGTTTTTATAGACTTCAATGCCTCCGTCGATTACATTTCTGAACTTCAACGAACGAATCATCTGGGGGTCCCATTCTTCAGCCCTTTCCTTAAGTTATTTTGCCATTCTCACTAGGGTTGCAAGGCATTCCAGTGATGGGCCTTCTTCTTCTTCATCCCCTGAACCCTCTTCTTCCTCTTCTTCTTCCTCACTTGCTGACCGTCATCTCCGCCAGGTCTTCGTCCGTTAACGGATCTGAGTGGGTCTCGAGCAGCTCCTCAACGTCATCGGGAGTCATATCGTTGAAGCCATCTCCTCCTAGTAATTTTGCCAGCTTCACTGCCTTATCTACTGCAGAGTGGTGGACTTCGTCAGGAGAGAAACCCTTGTACACGTAATCGTGGACTACTTCTGGCCACAATTTTTTCCAGCAGGCATTCAAAGCTTGTCTTCATCTCCTTTATGGCCATCTGAATATTTTGCAGACACGTTGCAATGGTGTACTCACGCCAGTACGCCTTCAGCGAGAAGTTTTCGTCCGAGTTCATAGCCTCGACCAGATGCTGCAGGGTGTTTCGCGTATAAAGTGCCTTAAATGCGCGAATGACGCCTTGATCCATGGGCTGTATCAGCGATGTGGTGTTTGGCGGTAAGAACTCTATTTGTACGCCATCATACGACAGGTCGAGCGCATGACCTCCTGCATTATCCATGAGCAACAGCAATTTGAACTCGAGTCCTTTTTCTGCGAGATAAAGCTTGACCTCGGGAATGAAGCACTGGTGGAACCAAGCCGATGTGAGTTTCGTAATCCAGGACTTCTGGTTGTGCATCCAAAACACTGGCAGCAGGTTCTTATTTTTGTTTTTGAGGACCCTTGGGTTTTTGGACTTATAAATAAGACCAGGCTTTATCATAAAGCCCGCAGCATTCCCACACATTACTAAAGTCACCCGATCTTTGTGGGCCTTCAATCCAGGGGCTCTGGCTTCCTCGATCATGATGAAATTGCGAGACGGCATCCGTTTCCAAAATAAGGCTGTCTCATCCATATTAAAAACTTGTTCAGGCTTTTAACCCCCTTCCTCGATGATCGTCCTGAACGTCTCATTCACGTACCCCTCGGCGGCAGCTTTATCAGCAGAAGCAGCTTCTCCATGCAGGACCACGCTCTTTAGCTTAAATCGTTTTTGAAATTTTTCAAACCAACCCTTGCTGGCATCGAATTTGGTTGGTTTGGTGGGAGATGCGGTCGATGGTTCGGATTCGGGGTCGTCGTCGCCAGCGCCTTCAGCAAACTTGGCGTAAAGCTGCCTGGCCTTCTCACGGATAACGTTGGTATCCAGTGGGATATTCTTCTTCCTGCAGTCACTGATCCAAAGGGCCAATGCAGACTCCATCCTTACAATGGCCTTATTGCGTGAAGTTACCACCCTTTTCGCTGTCTGGTTAAAGGACACTGCTGCCGTCGCCCTTATATTCTTTTCGTCCTTCTTAATGTACCGGACCGTAGATTCATTGAGCCCGTAATGGCGGCCTACAGCCGCAAAGCTTCTCCCTTCCTTTAACATGTCGAGGAGTTTCACCTTCTCTACTATATTAAGCATCTTCCTCTGGCGCTTAGGTTCAGTGCCAGAACCCTTAGAAGACGCAGAACGTTTACCCGTCATCGTAGGGCTTGAAACAACTTCACAATTTTACACAAAATGCACAAAAACACAACACCGCAGGATACTGAACAGCGTGCTCTGATTGGTCGCGTCTCATCCATCTGCCAATAGTGTGCCGTGTATGAAATCATCTGGGCAAACGAGCGCAAGCAACCCAAGCTTGGTTTTCCATACGCGCGATTCTTTGTCTACTCATTTATAATGCGTATTTTATTTCAATTTACTGTAATATTCTTTTAATATAGGTTTTAATTAATGTGTTATATTTTTATTTATATTATTATTAATTTTTTAGGCTAGAAAATACTTATTTTACCGCAAAAATAATTAAAATCTAAAAAAATAAAAATACCTATAGGCCGTAGAATCCCGCGATATAATGAAAAATCCGATATATAATTTTACATATACTAGCGAGAAAAACCCGTGATGTACCGAAGCCGCGAAAAGTGAAGCGCGATATAGCGAGGGATTACTGTGTATATATATATATATATATATATATATATATATATATATATATATATATATATATACTGTGTATATATATATATATATACTGTGTATATATATATATATATACTGTGTATATATATATATATATACTGTGTATATATATATATATATACTGTGTATATATATATATATATACTGTGTATATATATATATATATACTGTGTATATATATATATATATATATATACTGTGTATATATATATACTGTGTATATATATATACTGTGTATATATATATATATATATACTGTGTATATATATATATATATATATACTGTGTATATATATATATATATACTGTGTATATATATATATATATATACTGTGTATATATATATATATATATATATACTGTGTATATATATATATATATATATATATATATATATATATATATATATATTATATATATATATATTATATATATATATATATATATATATATATTGTTACGGATCTCGGTTTCGGCACTCCCCTTACCGAGGGGGGTTTAATCCCCTCGTCTTTTAAGCTGGCCATCCGAGTCCTGGAACTATCTCGCCACTTCCGGTCAGCGCTGAATAGGGTAGTAGGCCAATTATTCCTATGACCTAATTACCAGCGCCTTCCGGTAAGCGAGGAAATGAGCCGCGACTGTAATGGACAAGCCGAGCGAAGCGAGCCACGACTCAGGCCATTAACAAAAGACTAACCCGATTATAAATCGCGCCACAGGTACTCAATGGGGAAAAGACTAAAGCGATCGGGGAAGAATGAAACCAAAAGGGTAAGAAATAACAGACATTTATTAATTATTTACAAAACCGGAGAAACGAAAGCAATTTACAGAAGAAGAAGAAGACACAGGGCAAGCCTTAAAACAGTCTTATATTATACCCCAGACAACAAACAGGACAGACAACAGACTTACACGACAGGGAATAGCAGGCAATGGTAGGGATGCGCCAGGGAGCGAATGGTCCAGGCAGATGGTAAGGATGCGCCAGGGAGAGAATGGTCCAGGCAGCGGCACAGCGTTGAGGTTCACTCCAGGTTCACGCTCCGGGCTCGAGGCGAACAGCGGCCGGCAGCTTCGCGTCTCAACAACCGGCGACAATAGGGCCCTAGAGGGTCTCGAACTATTGCCGCAATGCGAGCACCCCCACGTCTCTCTCTCTTCTCGGTTCGGCTGGATCACTCATCTGGCTAAGCAGTCCCCCGCGCCCGCCTTTATTGCTCGTGGCTGTATCAAGCCGCGGGCTCCGAGGGCACGCCTACCGGTTCGCTCACCGCGGTGCTGGTTGGCCGGTAATGGCTTGTTGACTCCACCTCCGATGACGAGTCGATGTGCCACGCCCGTGATCTGGCGGCTCCTCCCCCTTCTTTCTCGGCCCGACCGCATGGCCAATGGCGGCTGGTGGGAAGTTAGCAAACCACTCGCACCACTTTTGAAGGGACTTTGAAGAGCGGAGATGATTGGGGAAATTGAAAGGGCCTATCTTATTTGATTAATTCAACGTAGTCAAACTATTGGGAACAGAGCCTTACCTGAAACACATAATAATGGAATAACTACAGAGAGGTCCTATGGTTCGCTACGTGTTGCTCGTGGACTAACTAGGGTGCGATCTTTGAACCAGCCAATTGATGGGAATATTTACAGGGGGACATTTATAAGGGATACATTTACTAAAATTTACTAGTGAAGGTTCTAAAAACCGTAACAATATATATTGTTGCGGATCCCATGTCTGTCGAAGTGCTAAGGGGAGGGTGAAGTCTCCGTTTCCCCACAGACACTGGGTCCACGGGGTCATCGATCGCGAGACGAAACTCGCACCCGGTGGGTTGCAGAGCAACTCCAATCGCCAATCCCCCAACCACGGGCCGAAGGGTTATCGACCGTGATCTGAAAACCTTCAAGACCACGTGGTTAGAAAGACTGGGAAATGAACCCCCTCGCGATTCCACACCTTATGGTGTGCCAAGCGGATCGCACAGTGTGGGTCGCTGCGTTATCCTGCGTGATCTACGGGCCTAATTGAGCAACCGGATTTGGTTTCTAATGATGCTGGGTCAATGGTTTAAAGGACAGGACGCACACGAACAGGATGAAAGGAAAAAATGTACACGTTTTATTTACAATTCACAGAAAAAGGATGAGAGCACACTTGACAATTCTTACCCATCTAAATCCCAACATAGGCGCCTTGCTCACACACACTGGGAATGAATCGCACAGGTTAAACTCATACCGAGCAACGTGCAGCTGCGGACTTGGGTTCGCTAGCTTCCGTGCGCAGCTCCTGGGCCGTTCAGGATGCGCAGCATGCAGAAGGCCCGCAGGACGAGCCACTGCACCAAAGTCAGCACGAACGACGATGCAGGACGGGGAATTCAGCACAGGGAGGACAGCCAGCTCGAAGGACCACGACGAGACGGCAGCCAGAGAGAGCAGAGAGAACTCGAAGTGCGATGGACATGGGGTTTATATCGGGTGTAAAAGCTCCCTAGAATGTTCCATGGCCTCTCATTGGTTGTTTTGCGTGCCCACAATCTCTCATTGGCTGCTTACGTGTCCACGACCTCTCATTGGCTGCTTGTTGGTGACGTGGGCGGTTATTTTAGCCACGCCCACTTCTGTCGGGTTGATCACGTGGATTGTGCTTGTAGCCACACCTCCTTGCACATGAACCAGCGTCCTCCTTCCACTATACGAAGGTTTGAAATCCTGCCTAAACTCGACGCATATCTGCTTTAATTACTACACAATGAGAAGGGAGCTAATATTTACATTTAATAAGAAATAACTGAGTAATGCAGGCTACATGTTGTAGTGTAATTAACTAGGGGAGGTGTTCTTTATTGCAAAACCACAACAATATTTAAATGATATTTCAATAAAACCGTGAAAAACAATCTGGGAAAAGTCCCTAAGTGAGGACGTGGATTTGAGAAGGAAGGAGAAAGGGTTGAATGAGTATGGAGGAAACGAGTTGGAAAGGCTGGAGAGGTGGAAGAAAAAGGAGATAAAGGGGGCAAGGCATAAGACGAGACAAGGAGGCGAGAGAACAAGCACGTGTCCGCAAGGAGAGAGAATTAATAATGAAATATACAGTATATACTGTATATAGTATTTAAAACGTTAGACAAAGGGTAAGATGTTCATGGGAGGTAGGGGGAGAAAAGAAAATCAGACTAGCAAATACAGAAGGAAAGAACTTAAATTCACAAAACACTGACTGGGGGAGGGAAGCTTAGAGAGACCAGGCCGCGCACGTGGTTTGAACAAAAAACGACTAATTACACACAAGTTTGCAATAATTACAAATCCAAAACCAACTAGAAACACACAATAACACATACGCAATAAAGTAACCAGTGGAAATTTGACAGACACGAATGGGAAAATACTCAAACTTCGTTGCCGTGAGAGATTGAAGTAATCCTCTTTGCTCGAGGGACGGGAAGCCAAAGTCAAATCGGTCCATAACATTTTGAGCTATCCTGCTCACATACAGATAAACAGGGTTGAAAACATAGCCTCGATCCACCTTTGGTGGTGGAGATAATAATCTTTGGATAAAATCATCTTTAAGTAAAGGATGTTCAGCCTGAAAGTTAAATGTAATTGTTTTTTTCAAACTTATTTTCCAGTTTGTTTTGATTTTGTGACCCGAGGTGGGTACAGACTGTTGTACATGTTTGTCCTGTTTTTCAGGTTGTTGTCTTACTGCTGAAAATAAAGAGTTTACTGTGCACAAGGAGGAGCGCACATTGGAACACCAGTTGGTAATTAACACGGTATGTACGTGCGCCCGATAAGTATGAACTTCGGAGTGATTCGGAGTCTTTTCATAACTTGTTCGCTATGAGCAAAGAGGTCGATCGAGTGTAACTTGAACTACCCTCCAGCTTAAACTTCCTTTCCAACTTCGTAAGCGAACCATATTGCCAGCTGTAAAGGTGGTTTGGGGTCCATGCAGTCAGTCTTCTATTGGGGGATCCATTTGGACCCTTGGTGGACCCTTAATCCATTTACCCTTGATCCATTTATCCTTGGTGGACATTTGGACCCTTAATCCATTGAGACTGCAAAAGGGCTGGATCCAAAACCTGTGAACACTGTTAGCAAAACTAGAATTTTTATTTTTATTTTTTAACTTGCGAAAATCGAAGATTTTCAAGTACAGTAGTGACCCCTAATTCCGAACGCCCCTCATCTCGAACTACTCTAATTCCGAACCGTAAATTCGAGAAAATTTTGTCCCTAATTCCGAATGTATTTCTATAACCGAACCGCCAACATAGCGTTAGCGTCGTTCATATTTCCCGCCGCGAGCGTCGAGATTTTGAAGGCTTTGAAGAACCTATTGTGCCTGCTATTGTAGCATTGGGTCAGTCCATGGGCTTGGAGGTGAGTGAAGAGGATGTGGAGGAGTTAGTGGAGGATCACAACAAGGAACTCACCACAGAAGAACTTCAGCACCTCCACAAGATGCAGCAAGAAGAAGTGGCAGTGGAAATTTATTCAGAGGAGGAAGAGGGAGCTAGTGGTAACATTTCCAGTGCTGAAATTAAAGAACTGTGCTTCCATTGGTCTAAAACACAGGCCATTGTTGAAAGGTGGCACCCTAATAAAGCAGTGGTTAACAGGAGCATTAACTTGTTCGGTGACAATGTGATTGACCACTTCAGAAAAATTAAGAAAAGTCGCCAACACCAGGCAACTTTGGAGAGGTGGTTCTCTAAAGAAAGCAAGCCTAGTGAGCCCCAACCCTCTACAAGTGGTGTTAAGAGACAAAGAGAGCAAACACCAGAAGCACAGTCATCTGATGTTAGCTTGGAAGGTGCCTCACCTTCCAAGCAATAAAACCCTCTCCCTCCTTCCTCCTCTCCAGCTTCCACATGCACCATCAGAACTCTCCACTAAGGTAAATGCAGTTATTTTCATGTTAGTACATTTATTTCTTGTTATTATTATTATTATTATTATTTGATATTTAGGGCATTTACTCATCTTATTTTACCTTGAATCATGTGTATTTGCAGTTAACAGTGTCTTGATAATGGATTTTTGGGGTCCAGGAACGGATTAATTCACTTTCCATTATTTCTAATGAGGAAAATAGTTTCTAATTCCGAACTTTTCCCAATCCGAACTTCCGCTGGAACGAATTAAATTCGGATTTAGAGGTTCCACTGTATATTGGTTGGTCTTGTGCGTTATTCTATCCGTCTGGCAGTCGCCTACAGGTCACAATTTTCAACCGATCTTCGCCAAA
Organism: Myxine glutinosa; assembly: GCF_964187855.1. Taxonomy (NCBI): domain Eukaryota; kingdom Metazoa; phylum Chordata; class Myxini; order Myxiniformes; family Myxinidae; genus Myxine; species Myxine glutinosa. The sequence goes on along the minus strand of NC_136261.1, from coordinate 363,346,087 downwards.
CTTCACCAAATGCTAGAGTTGGTCATAAGCAAGAAGCCTATTGTTTTTGGGGTCAAAAGGTCAATAGCTCAACATAGGCCAAAGGTCACCAACTTTGTCAAATTTCTAAAATCGTCAATTTTCATCCTATTTGCTTGAATTTTTAACAGGATGTGCATATCTGGTCACTGAATTCAACCCCCAACTATTTTTAGGTCAACATAGGCCAAAAGGTCAACATAGGCCAAATTTCTAAAATCCTCAATTTTCATCCGATTGACTTGAAATCTGAAAAGGATTTGCATACCAGGTCACTGAATTCAACCACCAATTCTTTTTGAGGTCATCATAGGCCAACAACTTAAGCCTGGCGTTGGCTTAGTGGCTAGGGTGCCAGCTTAGGATCCTAGGATCCTGGGTTTGAATCCCGGTCGATCACTGAATTAATGCCAGGGGGGTTGACTCAGCCTGTCATCCTTCCGAGGTCGGCAAATTGAGTACCAGTTCACTGGTAATTCCCTGTTTGTCGTAAAAGGCGACAAACAGGGTTGGCGGCAGGAAGGGCATCCGGCCGTAAAACATTGCTTCAAGAAGGGGACCGAAAAACAACAACAACCACGGTGCCCGAAAAAGGCCAACCCCCGCTTGCGGGGAAAATGGCCTCTAAAGGTGTTTTTTTATTTTAAAATAGGCCAACAACTTATTTTAGGGATTTCTCAAGTATCGTACTATGCACGACATATTTATTGTTTATTTTTATTTTTTTTATGGATATCGCCCCAGACAAGGCATACAGCCACTCTGGGTAAGGGGCTAAGATAAAGTTAGAAAAATATGAGGATAAAGCAAAACAAAATAAAAATAAATAAATAAATAAAAATAACAAGAAAACATCCAAGACACAGGAAGTAGCAGAAGTCGGGTAAAAGGTGGTGACTGGTATGTGATGTATGTATGCATGATTTGATTAGATAATATTGTTACGGAACCCAACGTCGGCCTCGGTTCCCCTTGGAGGGGGGATTAATCCCCTCTTCTATAACTGACCGACGTGGTCGTGGACCGACGCTGCCCAGCGACCTCCGGAAAGGCCGGTGGCACAGCCCCGTTCGTACCGCGGACAGATGTTAATTGCCGAGAGGTTTTAGCAACCACGGCACGAACTATTGACAGAAACTAGACCCGATCCTTGAACGTTGGCCAAATCGTGCCACAGGTTTTCAATGGGGAAAAGACAAAGACGACGGATGTGAAAAAGAAGAAGAAGAACAAAAGGGTTTGAAATACGAATACGATTTATTTACTACTATTTACACAATGAAAGAAACCAAGGAAGAAGGAAGGATAATAAAATAAAAGACAGAAAGAAGCAAGGAGACAGTGCAACGCTAACTTACCTATGGCAGTCTTACTTATACCCAGGGACAAGACACACAAAGACAGACTACGAGCACACTTACACGGGGGATGATGACAGGAATGGCAGGAGGTGGATGGCTGGAGGGAGAGGAAGGCACGGAGCTGGCTGGAGCTTGATCCCGCACGGGACGTCGGGCTGGACCTCGACGGCCACCGATCCTGGTTCCTGCGGGGTAACGGGTCGAAGCTGCCTGGTGGAGCCAAAGCTGCTGGTGGGGAGAGTCTGGCGTGACGGGTTCTCTCTCTCTGCCTCGCAACTCGCAGGACTCTCCCGGCTCTCTGGCTCCCTGACTCTCCCGGCTCTCTTGTGAAAGGCTTCCGCGCGCGCTTTTTATAACGCCTCCGGCGATCAAGCCGCCGGCCGCTAGGACACGCCCATCGGTGAGCTCGCCTCGGCCCTGATTGGTCGCGAGGGCTCACCGACCCCGCCCTTAGAGGAGGCGTTGGCAAGGCCACGCCTTGTCCCCGGTGCTGAGCCGACTCCTCCCACCTTCTGCTCTGAGATGACCTCGTGGCTAATGGAGTCTTGCAGCGAAAAAACCACAACCCACAGCAGCAGCAGAATGCAGCAAACCGCCCAACGCAGTTGGCAATTGACGAAAGGGGGGATGTGCAAGGAATCTACCTTATTCCACTTCGGTGCAATGCAGTATTAATTAATGGACGACACAGTCTTAACCTAATACACATAATAAGGAGATAACTACTGAACAAGGGAAATCTATTATTGGCTACGTGATTGTATATGGAATATCTACGGGCACGACCTTTGACCTTTATACACTGAATGGAGAAAGGAGGGTGATATTTTACAACACACAAAAAAAACACTTCTGAAATTCATAACAATATAATGGTGGTAGGATGTAGTCATGAGGTCGAGATCTGATGATCGAGGTACTGTAACCAAAATGTCCTTTATGTTGATACAAACATGTAACCTTGTGCTACGTAATAATTGGATATTATGATCTTTGACCCCGAGGTACAGCACTGGGGGAAGTCATCATCTCTGATTTTTTCCATCCCATCACTTTTTGAACTGAAAAACTGTCATCCTCTTATTAAAGATTCAAATTTTATTCGTCTTTAGCAACTATCAATGATTGATATGCACTTCTGAGTGGTCTAGGGATTATTTGATAACTAGAAATGGGCATCCACAACCATCCTTGACTCTATGGGATGTCGGCCGACACCCTAACTTTTTTTTAATCCTTCTGCCCTCACTTTCTCACATTTATTCAATTTCAAATTTGTTTTCTCCATAACTGCTTGAGCGATTGTCAAACTTGAAACGTATAGGAGCGTCTACCCATGAAGGTTTTTAAATTTTTTAAAACAGTTTCACATGATTATATATTGGATCGAAAATGCAGCCGGTGTTCCAAAGTCAGTTTTCTGTAGGCATTAATTCAAACATTTGTGATGGGACAGAAGTCATGCTTCTTCTTTTTCATTCACATCCATTTAGTTTACTTTTTTTTTCTTCCATTGATTCTCGTGTCACATTTGATCAAAGGCTTTTGAGATATCCAAAGCAAATAATTGAGCTTCATCCTTGTGCTCCAATGCCCTGTTGAGATGATCCATAGTAATGCAAGTTAAAAATAAATAAATAAAGTAATGCTTTTTTCATAACTTTATTTTTATTTTTTTCATCCTAGTCTCCTTTATTTTCTTCCATTCTGTCATTTCTAGTCTGTTATTTTGCATCGTTCTTTGAATTGTCTTGTGAATTATTTGTCTCTTGAATTCTTTCTCTGAAGGGTACCAGAAATAAACATGCTGCAGGTCATGGCCCCCTGGTAATATGGGATCCCAAATGTTTATCTGCGACGAGCAGCTCTATGAGAGGACCGCGTTGTTGTTGTTGGGGTGCCTGTTTGAATAGCGCACGTGCATACACTCGGACGTGCGTTGGTATGAGGTAAGAACATCGTGGACTAAAATCGCTATTTGTTTGAAGAAACCAGAATAAATTTAGCAACAAAGACAACATGAATGTTTTCATATCGATCTCGTTTCACAGAACTTGACACAAATTAGGTGTAATTATTGAATAGCGCATGTGCATACACTCGGACTTCCGCTACCGACCAAGCCTGTTTCAAATTATCCCTCTGCCACCCAGAATTAACATTAATGAATTAACATTAACAGAAATAACATTCACGTCCATACGTTATATGTAATCAGTTGATGAAGCATGTTGTGTCGCAAAACAAAGGACAAGACAAGAACTGAAAGACAAAAAGACCCTAGTGCATGCGTATAATTTAATGACTGGTCGAATTTGGTAGCGCATATTGCAACGGATATCCTCATGATTCTACACGTCGCAGCTGGTGACCACACTGGTCATTTTTCTCTTGTTTGGTAATGCTTTGAGAGGCTGATCTATCAACAGGTGCAAAATGTCGAAATGGTTGTACTCCAATGCATGGGGGTGGTCCGTGCAGTCATTTTCTGTTGCATTTTTGAGGCCATCAGTGGCATTGTTGTGACTGTGTTCGCACGAGTTTGTGGGACCCTATTGAGTGTCTTGGACTGGTTTGGAAATTTGTTTCGGTAACTTTGACAGATTCTTCTTCTTCTTCGTTTTTGCTTTTTTTTCAATTTTTTTTCTTCTTCTTCCTTGTCTGGCCTGTCCACTACCTTTTCAATGTTTTTTGTATTTTTATCACGATGAATATGGTTCTACAATCTAAGAATAACAGATTTCTACCTGTATGTGCCAATCCACAAGCCCATGCACAGCGATGCTCAAATCCTTTTAATATTTGTTTCTCCAATGTCAGGGATTTTCACTCCAACTTTTCTTCTGTGCAATCTTTTGTTTAGCTTAACTTACCTGACCTGCTGGCTCTATCTGAGTGTCGGTTGGACACTCTACCCTTAGCTCGTGAAAATTCTCTTGAAAGTGGCTCTCACGAGTTTGTGTTTCCGCCTTGCTCTCCTACATTCAACAACATATCTCGTCTTTCTGTATCGCTCGCCTTCCTTTCCCTCTTGTGATTTTACTCCACCCTTCTGCACACATCATGGTACTTGATGACCCTCAACGTTCACCACAAGGAGTGGCTGGTACACTCACATTACTGACCTTCCTGGTATTGATGCCGATAATTTCTCAATTTCTCAATCTCTCAAAATCTCACGCAAATTGTTTTCTCTCCCACTTATATTCCTGACCGTGCTTCTTGTGGAAGATACTTGCTTGATCTCTTTTTGTGATGTTATCCTGATGAATGTGTTGCCAACGTTCTGCCTCTCATTGGTAACACGGATCATTCCACTGTTTCTGTGTGTGTCTTTTACACCTCATTTTCAACTCAAGTGCATCCTTTTCACCGCACTGTTTCAGTTTGGGAAAGCTGATTGGGATGGATTCCGTTCATTTCTTGCTGATGTGCCATGGACCTCAGCTTTCAGTCTTGGTTCTGATATGGCTGCCGAGGAAATATCCCAATGGATTTGCACTGGTATGGGCATTTATATTCCCCCACGCATCTATCAAGTAAAGGTACATTCCCATCCATGGTTCACTCCGGCTTGTGCATCAGCAATTGCTCATCGCAACCACTATTTCAAGCAGTACCATGTGCAAGGGTCTCTGAAATCAAAATGTCTGTTCCGCAAAGCAAGTAACCATTGTAAAATAGTTGTTGAGGATGCCAAGCAACAATATGCTGCTTCTGTAGCCGATTCCATTGCGACTCAGCGGCTTGGCTCTCGGAATGTTTGGAGGATTACAAACAATGTACTCAACCGCAATAAATCTTCTATACCTCCTCTTTTTCATGGACTTGAGGTTTTTACTTCACCTGTGGATAAGGCTAACCTCTTTTTAAACTGCTTTGTTTCTGATTAAACACTCGATGATCAGGGATACCCTCTTCCTGATTTTCCATCTCGTACAGACTCTGATATTCTTGTTCCAGTTATCATTCCTTAGAAGGTTGCCAGAATTATTCGGACCCTAGATGCCTCAAAAGCGACTGGTCCTGATGGAATCCCTGCGATTGTATTGAAGATGTGTTGTCCCGAACTGTCACCGATTCTTGCCAAGCTATTCAACATGTGCTTGTCTGCTTCAGTGTTTCCTTCATCATGGAAAGTGGCTTCCGTTGTCCCTGTTTTCAAGGGTGCCGGTGAACATTTTGAACCAAGTAACTATCGCCCCATCAGCCTGCTTCCTGTAATAAGTAAGGTATTTGAATGCTTCATCAATGAACAACTTCTCTGCCATCTGGAGGACAATAAACGTCTCACGGACTGCCAGTATGGCTTTTGTTATTCTCGCTCTACAGGTGATCTGATATCCTTAATTACGGATCATTTCAACAGGGCATTGAAGCTCGATTAGTTGCTTTGGATGTCTCAAAAGCCTTTGATAAAGTTTGGCACAGGGATCTGCTCCACAAGCTTCAGTCATATGGTGTATCTGGAGTGATGCATTCAATCATCTCGGCTTTCCTTACAAATCGCAAGATGAAGGTGGAACTTGAGGGTCAATCTTCTCCTATTTGCTCCATCAATTCTGGTGTTCCACAGGGATAGAAACCAATGTTGGTCCTTGGTCCCACATTGTTCCTTGTTTTTATCAATCATCTTCCTGATAATGTTCTGTCGCAGCTAGCCATGTATGCTGATGATTCCTCACTCGACTGTACATCTGCTGATTCACTCAACACCACTCATAATGAGGTTGGAGTTTCATTGGATGATTATTTAGAGAATGTGTTGAAGTGGGGGCATGACTGGCTGGTAACCTTCAATGCAAAGAAAACCAAAACTGTTGTCTATATCTCGTTCTAGAAACAGGTCTTTCCCTTCTGTGCACATGGGGTCTTCAACCATAACAGAATCATCGGACCTTCGGCTTCTTGGTCTGGACATGTCTTCTAAACTCCGTTGGGATAAGTACATTTCTGGTATTGCTAGGAATGCTTCCAAACGAGTTGGTTGTCTTTATCGAGCGCAGGTATTTACCTCCTGAGGCCATTTTGTACCTGTATAAGGCAACTATACGTCCCCTCATGGAGTACTGTTGCCACATTTGGGCCAGGGCACCAGCCTGCCACTTATCTTGACTTGATAGGCTCCAGAAACACATTGTCAACCTGATTTGTGCAGACATGTGTTGAACTCTTCAACCACTCTCTCACCGTAGGTCAGTTTCCACTCTTGGTTTGTTCTACAGATATTTTCATGGCAAATGTTCTGTTGGACTTTCTAACTTTGTTCCTCCCATATGAGTGTTTGGACGCAACACTCGGTTTGCCATCTCCGCACACCTGTATACTATAGCTGATCCAATGGGCAGAATGAAAGGCTGTGCAGATAGTTTTATCTCTCATTCTGTCTCGCTCTGGAGTTCACTACCTGTAACATGCTTCCCATTATCCTACGATTTACTCAGCTTCAAGAGGAATGTCAATTCCGACTTCCTACATCTTTGAGGTTTAATTGCATGTTACCTGATTTCTGGTACTTCCTGTGTCTTGAATGTTTTCTGGTTATTTTATTTCTTTATTTATTTTTATTTGGTTTCGCTTTTACTCTTATTTTTTTCTAACCTTCCCTTAGCCCCTTATTACTCCCGCGCGCGCGCGCGTATGTGTTCGTATGTTTGTGAACAAGATATCTGGAAAAGTTCTGAATGGATTTGGATGAAAGTTGGTGGGTTGATTGCCCTTGGGATAAGGAAGAATTGATTAGTTTTTGGTGAAGCTCAGGATATTATTCCGGATCCAGGAATTTTTTTGAAGGATTTTTTTTGCCATTGGAAGATAAGGCTCAGCAGAGGCCACCCACGGCGGGAGTATGCGCTCTACTGAGTGGCGTTCTAGTTTAGAGTGTCTTTATGCCTTGTTTGGGTCGATTGCCATTACAACTTTTGTAAACGGGTTACATTTTGTATAATGGAGGTCAGGGTGAATATTTGACCTTGAAGCTGAAGGCAAGTATTTTTATGCCTCAACCCCCGGGCCGGAGACTTTGTTTTCGGGTTGTCCATCCGTCCATACGGGCTAAACCTTGTTTTTCTCAGCGACCACATGTCCGATTGAGACAAATCTTTGAGGTTAGGATCGACACCCATGTGGAATGTTTTTATGATAATTGTGATGTTATCGATCACGTGGTATGGCAGCCATCTTGGATTAAACGAGAATAATAATAAAAATTATTTCTCGGAAACCACTGATTGGAAAAATTTGATACTTGGCACATTGTCAAGGACTCCCAATTGGGAACAAAAGTATGATAAGAGTGACATCAGTGAAGTGGTATACCAGCCATAAATGTTTGAATCAAATGTCTTATCCTAAAAATCTGAAATTGCATGCACATAATCAATGACCCATTTGTATTGAAATATTAAATTTATGACATCATATGTCACATGGTTTGGCAGCCATATTGGATTTAACCTAAAACCTTTAAAAAACATCTTCTCCCAAACCACCATAGCAGTCGACTCAACTGTACGTGTCATTGATTAGGCTTGGCGATTAAAAATTGATCAAGAAAATGTCATCGGTCACATGGTTTGGCAGCTATATTGGATTGAAGGAAAATATTAAATAATTATATCTCAGAAACTGCTTACTCTATTAATGCGAAACTCTACAAATGTCATCTAACACCATTGCTGCATATAGTTTGAAAATTATGACATCGTAGGTCACTTGGTTTGGAAGCCATCTTGGATAGAAAAACTAACCTTATCCGATCAGCACGAAACTTAAAAAACGTGATCGCCGACCCATGCATATGCAGAGTTTACATTTTTGATGTCATATGTCACGTGGTTTGGCAGCCATATCGGCTTGAAAGCCGATATTTAAAAAAAAATCCCTTCTCCAAAACTGCTTCACAGATCGATATGAAACCTGTCCTGTCTGGTAAAAATGTGATACTTGAAAATGGTAGAAGAGATTTAAATCGAACTTGTTTATTTTTAGGCCAGTGAATAAGGGCATGTACATGCTGTCACGGGCAGGGACTATGTGGAGGCGTATTGGCGACACAGTCGCATTGCTCTCGTTAAGATTGTAATGTATCCGGACAAACTCGACAGGTTATGATTGATTGACATTACCTCCGCCACCGCAGGTGGAGGTTGTTTTCACCCTTTGTCTGAACCAAACTGTCTGTGAGCAGGATATCTCAAAACGTTATGGAATGATTCAGATGAAACTTGGTGTACGGGTTGGAAGTGTGCCGAGGACTGATTCATTCGATTTTGATGAAGATCTGGATATCAATATTCGAATTTGTAAAGTGTATTTTCACAATTGAGAGATAAAGCTAAAAACGATATATAGCATGATATCTCAAACGTTTGTGGATGGATCATGACAAAACGTGGCGGATGAGTTAGGTCAGTGTTAAGAATAAGCTGATTAGATTTTGGTGAAGGTCTGGCTTATCAGTGGGATACAAAAGGTAAAGGGGTGTAAAGGTGCAAGGGTCAAAGGGTGTAACACTATAAAAGGTCCAAAGAGGGGTGGGGGGAGGGATTAAATGTCTTAAATGGTCTAACAACAACACAACAACAACATGCATTTTAAGGCCATTTTCACTGCTAGAGCGGGGGTTAGCCTTGCGGTCCCCATGACAATCTTCTCCATTTTGCCCTATTTTCTGCATCTCTCCTTGTTAACCCCCTTGCCCGCATTTCTTCCACCATCTTTAGCCAAGTCTTTCTCGGTCTTCCCCGTCCTCTACTTCCTTCTAGATTCATTTCCATCACTCTTCTCAAACAGTCACTTTCATCCTTCCTCAACACATGACCAAACCATCTCAACCTGTTCCTCTTCACAGCATCAATCACAGGCTCTATTCCCATCATCTTTCGCAATTCATCATTTGTCTTCCTCTCTCTCAACGATACTCCGCGCATCCACCGAACCATTCGCATTTCCACCCTTTCCAGCCTTCGTTGCTGCTCTACGTTCATTACCCATGTCTCGCTCCCATAAATCATAACACTTCTCACACATGCAGCATACACCTTTCCCTTCAGCTTCAACGACACTCCCCTCCTCATCAGCACGCCACTCAGTTCCCAAAACTTCTTCCATGCACATCTCACTCTTGCAACCGTTGCCGATTCTGATCCACCTTCTCCATTCAGCATGTCTCCGAGGTAGCAAAATGTTTTCACACCTTCCAGCTTCACGCCGTCTCCAAGATCCAACTCAACATTTCCTCCATCTGCAGCTCCCTCTGTGCACACCTTACATTTGAATGTAGCTGCCACACTGGTTAATGACCCTCTCAGACCACTACATTTTTGATGAACCCACTCAGCGCACATTGTACATTGAATGGAGTTCACTCCGACACCCTTCCTGCACACAGCACATGGCCACTTCCCAGTTCTTTCCACCTCACCACATGCTTTACCACTTGCCATCACCTTCGTCTTTCCAATATTCACCTTCAGACCTTTTGTCTCCATACATTCCTTCCACTTGTTCATCTTTTCCTTCAGTCCATCCATACTTTCCACAATCAACACCAGATCATCTGCATACAACAACTCCCACGGTAAACCCTCCTTTACGTTCTGAGCCAGCACCTCCATCACAGCTACAAATAGTAGTGGACTTAGTACCGACCCCTGATGCACTCCCACCTACACCTCAAACTCACCACTGTTCCCGTCCTTCGTCCTTACAGCTGTGCGCGCTCTTTTGTACATTGCCATCACGACTCTGATCAACCATTCCTCCACTCCTAACTTCCTCAATGCCCATGTCAATACTTGGTGTGGAACCCTATCAAATGCTTTCTCCAGATCAACAAACCCAAGAAACAACTTCTTCCTCTTCATGTACTTCTCCTGCAACTGCCTCACAATAAAGAGCGCGTCTGTCGTTCCTCTTCCTGGCACAAATCCAAACTGCATTTCGTCGATCTTCACCTTCTTCCTTATCCTCCTCTCCAACACCCTTTCCAATACCTTCATTCCATGCTCCAATAATTTTATCGCTCGGTACGAGCCACACTCCATAGGGTCACCTTTCCCCTTGTATAGAGGGACGAGGGTACTCAGTTCCCAATCCACTGGAATGCGGCCTTCTTTCACCACCAGATTACAGATCTCTGTCATTCTCTTCACACCCCAACAACTTCCTGCTGCCTTCAACATATCTCCCACAACTCCCGTCGGCCCTCCCGCTTTTCTACTCTTCATTGCTTTTATCGCTTCCTCAACTTCCTTCTCAGTTATCTTCTCTGCCTGTCCTAAAACTGGGTTACTCTCTATGTTGCCATCCCATTCATTCTCTGTATTCAACAGCATTTCCATATATCTTTTCCATCTTCCTTTAATTCCATCTGGGTCGACAACGATTTGTCCCACTTCATCCTTCAAGCAACTCACCCCCATCACATCACACCTCTCTTTCGCTATCTGCTTTGCAATCCTGAATACCGCTATCTGACCCTCTTCCGAATCCAAGCTTTCTCCGAACATTTTCCTACATGCCTCCTGTGCCTTTGCTACCTCTTTCTTTGCAGCCTTCTTGGCTGCCTTATAACTTTCATGCTCTGCTTTTTCTGCTCCCGTACCCTTCGCCTTCTGCCACTCCTTGAACTTCTTCCTCTTCTCGTCAATCCTCTTTCCAACTTCCTCATCCCACCACCATGTTTCCGAGTGCCTCGGTGGTCCTTTTGTCCATCCACATACCTCACCAACGGCTCCCAACAGACTATCTTTCATTGACATCCAACCACGTTCAAGCTCAATCACATCATCCTCTACCCTACTCAGCCTCTCTTTTAATGCCTCCCTCGCTGTCACCTCTTTCAACCTCCACCTTCATTCTCGGTTGGTACTTCACCCGCCGAGCTCTCCTCGCACCTTTCACCCTTATGTCGCAGACAACCAAGTGGTGCTGTGAAACAGCCTCCTCCCCCGGGATCACCTTTGTGTCCCGGAGGTGCCCCCTATCTCGCCTACGCACCATCAGGTAGTCAACGGTTGTCGTCGACCCACCTGACGTGTATGTAACAAGCTTATTATCCTCTTTCTGGAACTGAGTATTACAAATCGGCTCCATCAGCAAACTCCAAAATCCTTTCACCTTCTCCATTTCTCACACCATATCCGTAACCCCCATTAACTCCCTCAAAACCGTCCATACTCCTTCCCACATGTCCATTTAGGTCTCCTCCTACCACAACAACTTCCTCATCTTTCACGTTTTCCATCGGTTTCTCTATCGCACACCAGAACTTGTCCTTCTCTTCATCGCTCCGACCAACCTGCGGAGCATATCCCGAGATGACGTTCACCAAGAGCTTTCCAATCATCATTTTCACAATCATCAACCTATCACTCACTCTAGTCACACTCACCACACTGTCTACAAACTCCTCAGAAAACAGGACACCAACACCATTCACGCCCTCTGGGCACCCTTGCCACACAAACTTGTATTTCTGTGCCTGCCGACCCTTCACCATTCTCACACCACTTCCCTTCCATCTCGTCTCCTACACACAACATATGTCCACTCTTCTTCTGATCAATACTTCCACCACTTCTCCTGATCTTCCTGTCATTGTTCCTACATTCCATGTCCCAAACCTCAGAAACCGATCTCCACTTCGGGCTGTACCCTGCTCATATGTCGTTGTAATTGTCATGGTTCTCTTTTTGAGGCAATGTTTTTTTTTTATGGTCGGATGCCCTTCCTGATGCCAACCCTCTTAGTCGCCTCTTATGACACGCAGGGATACGGTGTACCTATTCTAACCAGGGTACACACCGGGACTTTGGTCTAAAGCGGTCTTAAATGAAATGTCTCAGGGATTTAATACTACGGAAATTTTAATACCTCCACCGACGAACGCATTATGTTTTTGGGTTGTCTGACCGTCCAACCATCCATGATAGGTTTTCGTTTCCATGATAACTTCAGAATGGCTGAAGGGATCTAAGTAAAACTTGGTACAGGTATGTATAATGATGTAAAGATGAACTGATTAGATTTTTGGGTCATAATGTCAAAGGTCAGAGGTCATGTTAGGTAAAAATCCTGCTACCCGATAACTTCTTTAAATCCTAGAACCATTTAGCAGTCATTTTGACTTCAACACAGGAAGCAAGAGGAATTAAAAGAAATCGCACCCGATTCTGGATGCATCCCCAAAGTTGTCTATTTTCTGTGATTGCGGATATTCAAAATAGCGTTTTTATTCTTTTTTTGATGTCTTCATCAGATTTGTTTGGATGAAACGTCGACGGACGAAATGCACATTGTGGAAATAGAAGGAGTTTCCCTGAATGGTGGTCTTCTTCCTGCACTCTTAGCTGTTCTTCGGCCACCTCACACAATCATGGTACAATTTACACTGCTTGGTCCCTGCAGGCTCCCATATCATCATACAAAAATATGCCATTTGGTGTCTGTCTGTCTGATGAATTTTTGACCCAAATACATTCTGTCGTAACTTATCCGATCTCAACCAACCATGACAGAATGACTAAGGGTTACATAATGAAGGTTGTAGCACATTAACTTGCCCCCCCCCCCTCCCCAAGGGGGTTTTCTCCCCCGAGCGGGTTTTCCCCACCATTGCCGTCAATGGGGTTGCATGTTGAGGTGTATATCCATGCAAAGTTAGCTTTATTGTGACGTTTTTCTAAGGCCGCTTCGAATAACAAAACTAATGATAATAGCATAATATGAATGTTATTACAAAACAATATTAATACCATTAGTATCCCACCTCCCCAAAGTGTTTTTCCTCCTTGAACAAACATTGAGTCGACGTTTATAAATAGCTTATCATGGCATTTTTGTGGGAGCAACGGCCTCTACCAGAAGTAAAAAAAATTATAAACCACAAACACGTATTATTAGCTTTTTTAACAGTCGCTAATGCTGTTTATAACACTAAACAAATAAATTTGGAGGAATCCCGACATCCGTGAGGTATGTTTTACTTACAGAACTGAGCAAAGATCTACTGTGCTCTATATACCCCACAAGGGTTGGGTAAATAACATGGCCCTTCCTGGTGCTAACTTGGTGTTTTTCGTGGCGACCTTTTGAAACTCGCTCCTGCTGTTTAACATGAAACTGAAAGGGAGGAAGTTCGGGTTGTGCTCATTTGCCAAGCTGCTAGCTAGCGCTTGCCAAGCCAGCCGTTCCTTAACGGTTTTGAATGGCGTGCTTGCTTGAATGCTTAAACCACTTGGCGATCTCTCCACAAGAAACTTGGTAAATGAACACACCCAATGTTCTTGAGAGCCGACTATAGATGGACTGTAATCTATATACCCCAAAGAGGAATGACACTTCCTGCCCCTCCTGTAGTGTGTGGGTGTACGAATCTGTTAAATGTCAGTTTCCAACGTAATCCAGCTGGTGCCGTTTGTCATTGTTGTTTTGCCTGATGTGTTATTGGTTATCGATGTTCAGATCTCTCTATCTGGGTGTGAATTGGACCTGCCCGTCATACTAAGGCTGCGATGTGGTTCTGGACCTCTACACCTCTGTGGACGGAATATTGTGAGGATTCCGAGGAGTGAGTCCCATGCCTGGCCATGCTTGTCATTTTGCATCAGTGGAATTTTTTGTGGAATTGAATACATATTGGAAGAGTTTTGTTTCAATTTTGGCTAACGGATAGATGATTGCAGGTGATTGTTACGGCACTGGAAACGGAACCGGAATTGAAAATGAAAACCAATATGAGGAGCCGGTGGTTGCAGCCAGTACTGGCAAAGCTGAGTGCAACGAGAAAGGTGATGAGGAAGGAGAAAAAGAAGGAGAAAAAGAAGGAGAAGAATCAGCAACAGTTGAAGAGAAAGAGGATGAGCATCAAGATGATTCTCATGTGGCAAGTCCAAAGCTTTTGGGAAGGAGGAATAAATCCAGTATCAAGCGCACTAGATCCAAGAAGGTGAGACCGTTTCTTAAGGCTGTTACTAAGTATTAAACGGCAGACATTTGCTGCAGTGAACAATAATGAGAATTTTACAAATATCTATATCTTGTTTTTAAGTGTAGTTAATCTGGGCTGGCAGGATGGCCGAGAGGTATGCACATTTTCCTCTTGTCGGCTCACCTGGGTTCAAATCTCAGCCCAGCTACAAACTTATCCTGGTGTTTCGCAGGCAGGGCAGGGCATCAATGCATGTGATTGTCCCTAGGATGGACGTTAAAAACTGGGAGTCCCATCTGCCAGCATTAGTCGGTGGACGTTAAAGATCCATTGGTGTCCTTCGCGAAGAGTATGCGAGCTATCGGGACCATAAAGAAATTCCAAATTCCTTCTCTAACCTACGGAGAGTGTTGCATCAGCAGCACGGCCGTGCCCTCGGTCAATGATGTTATTAGCAGCCATATGCTGCATACATGACTAGAAGGGCACTCGGTAGGGCACATACCTCCGCCAGGCTGAACAGTTTACGTTTTGTATCTCACTGATAGGCCGGATCTCTATTCGGACCCAAAGCAAAATCTAATCGGCTTGTTCTGGTCGCCACCCATTCTTATCTACCAAGTTTTGTCATAATCCGTCTAACTTTAAAAAATATAATTATATATATAGTTTTTTTGCGCTGTCTCTGAATGAAGAAGAATCGCTTTAAAATTCTAGTATCCGGGTCCGGATCTTCACCAAAATCTAATCGATTCGTCCTTGTCACATCCCCAACCTCTCCAACAAATATCGTCTGAATCTGTCAACAACATTTTCAGACGTCCTGGTCACAGACAGACATGCTGTGGTGCAAACAACCTGTCCACCTTTGGTGGTGGAGGTAGCAATAATAAGTAGTTGTTAATGTATGATGAAATTGCATTGTATGAAAAGTGGGAGAAACGCTCAACTCGTTAGGTTTTTGTTTTTTTCCTCTTGTTTGTTGTTGATCTGGAGAAAGCATTCGATAGGGTTCCACGCAAAGTATTGACATGGGCATTGAGGAAGTTAGGAGTGGAGGAATGGTTGATCAGAGTAGTGATGGCAATGTACAAAAGACCGCGCACAGTTGTAAGGACGAAGGACGGGAACAGTGGTGAGTTTGAGGTGAAGGTGGGAGTGCATCAGGGGTCCGTACTAAGTCCACTACTATTTGTAGCTGTGATGGAGGTGCTGGCTCAGAACGTAAAGGAGGGTTTACCGTGGGAGTTGTTGTATGCAGATGATCTGGTGTTGATTGCGGAAAGTATGGATGGACTGAAGGAAAAGATGAGCAAGTGGAAGGAATGTATGGAGACAAAAGGTCTGAAGGTGAATATCGGAAAGACGAAGGTGATGGCAAGTGGTAAAGCATGTGGTGAGGTGGAAAGAACTGGGAAGTGGCCGTGTGCTGTGTGCAGGAAGGGTGTCGGAGTGAACTCCATTCAATGTACAATGTGCGCTGAGTGGGTTCATCAAAAATGTAGTGGTCTGAGAGGGTCATTAACCAGTGTGGCAGCTACATTCAAATGTAAGGTGTGCACAGAGGGAGCTGCAGATGGAGGAAATGTTGAGTTGGATCTTGGAGACGGCGTGAAGCTGGAAGGTGTGAAAACATTTTGCTACCTCGGAGACATGCTGAATGGAGAAGGTGGATCAGACTCGGCAACGGTTGCTCGAGTGAGATGTGCATGGAAGATGTTTCGGGAACTGAGTGGCGTGCTGATGAGGAGGGGAGTGTCGCTGAAGCTGAAGGGAAAGGTGTATGCTGCATGTGTGAGAAGTGTTATGATTTATGGGAGCTAGACATGCGTAATGAACGTAGAGCAGCAACGAAGGCTGGAAAGGGTGGAAATGCGAATGGTTCGATGGATGTGCGGAGTATCGTTGAGAGAGAGGAAGACAAATGATGAATTGCGAAAGATGATGGGAATATTGCCTGTGATTGATGCTGTGAAGAGGAACAGGTTGAGATGGTTTGGTCATGTGTTGAGGAAGGATGAAAGTGACTGGTTGAGAAGAGTGATGGAAATTAATGTAGAAGGAAGTAGAGGACGCGGAAGACCGAGAAAGACTTGGCTATAGATGGTGGAAGAAGAAATGCGGGCAAGGGGGTTAACAAGGAGAGATGCAGAAAATAGGGCAAAATGGAGAAGATTGTCATGGGGACCGCAAGGCTAACCCCTGCTCTAGCAGGGAAAATGGCCTTAAAATGCATGTTGTTGTGTGTGTTGTTTGTTTGGCCATTAGGCAGTACCACAATGAGGTGCTGTATCATGGAGCATACTGTCCTGTGGAAGGGACGTGAATCCGACTGTCTTCCCTGTGGTTTGACATCGATCTCCGGTCTTCAGACCAGATCATGGTCTTAATCAGACTTGTTGGTTTAATGGTTAGAGCGTCCCCTCTGAGTCTGGGAGGTCAGCATTTCAAACCCCGGCCGAGTCAAACCAAAGACTTTAAAAATGCTGTGTGCTGCTTCCTTGCATGCTGCTCGGAATTTAGAGGATAGAACACAGCCAAACCAGAGGCTTGATGGGCCTATAATGGCCTCCTTCGTTGAAGTTCCTTGTAAAACAGATTGGTTGTTTCACATGTGATTTAAACCCAGGATCAAAATGGACTTGAACTTTCAATGTTTTTATTTTATTTTATTTATTCTTCATTCACAGGACAAATGAATTTCATCTTTGAGAATGGAGATGGTCCTGAAAGAGTTGGAAGCTTATCATAATTGTGTGTTTTTATATTATGTGTAATTTAATTGTTTGAGACCCTTTGTCTGCGTTAAAGGTTCCCTCCTTAATCATCACCGTGTTCTTGAGGTGTTCAATAAAGCAATTTTTGAAATGTTTCGCCTTGTGTACCAACCATCGAACGGACGTTACGCCGGACGACGCGTCTGCCAGCAATGGGCGTTGGTGAACATTGAAGCATCCCACGGATTTCATGAAGAGTAGTTGAGCTATCGCCTGTTACCTGACCAAATTTCTGTGACGGAGTGGCCACCAGTCCAGGATTAGGTCTGTTCGGAGCATTTCTCGGCGTATCAAATGTATGGCCCTCCATTATCCATTGAATATACTTGTACATTAACGAGAAAAAGTTTACCTATCTTCGATTGTTGGTGTTGAGTATCTCAACTTTTTGAACACTCCTCCTCCTGTATGCCGGCATTAATTAGTGGATGCTAGATCCCACGGTGTCCTTCACGAAGAGTTATCTCCGGCACCATGAACTAATTACACATTCCTGCTGTGACGTGTAGAGGGTGTTGCATCAGTGGCTCAGCCATTGATGCGACTCCACAGCCTTGTGCGGCATCCAAAAGGACTCTCCATCGTACAATGTTCCAACTGATGTACAAATCTGAGTAACAACTGTTAGTTGCAAATTTCGATCTCGGAAGTGTTGGTGTTACCACAGGTTTAACTTGCACTTGTAAAGATTATCATTTTAAAGTTTTGTCTTGATGCGGTGTGCAATGTTTTTTAGGTCATCTTGATTCTCGAAGAGGTTAACTTGTAAAATTGGTCATGCTCCAGACATCCGTCCATCAGTTAACTTTGTTATTTTTGCTACTCCTCCCTTGTCACCCAGCTGATTGTTCTGAAACTTGACAAATGAATACAAGACAGTCGCCTCGGATCATGGGGGCTATCAGGAGGTGGGAGGAAGTGAGGGGTTAACCCCCAAACTTTGGATCCCTACTCGTCCCTTATTTATCAATCAATTGCTGTGAAACCCGATACCGCCTTTCTACTCGATGGTCCACATGATCGCCCGGTCTTAGATGTTTCGATTTCGGCTCCCAGGGGAGGGAGGGGGTTGGGGGGGGGTGGGGGAGGAGAGGAGGGGTCCCCTCAAATCAGCAGTCATCTGAACTCCAACCTCAAGAGATGACCGTCAGCCTACTCGAAGCTATTTATTACTAATGTTGACATGCAATATTAAGTTAAATGGGCATTTGGTGCACAAAGGGGAAGCTTCCAGTGGCCTGAAAAAGTATTCACCCCCTACCATTAATGCCACATTTAGATGAATTGCATAGAAACAATTTTTCCAATTGAACTTTATTTATTTTTATTCATAACTTAAGAGATCAACCTCAACATTTAAAGTAGGTTACATGTTAGGAATACCTGCAAAAACATATACAAACTAAAATTCACTGGTTGCAAAAGTATTCAGTCCTTTAAGGCAGTAATTTGGGGAAGCACCTTTTGCAGCAATGAATGAATCTCGCTTTACACAGAGAGATTTCATTTTTATACAGGGTCTGCCAAAAAGTCGTGACGATTTCAAACAGCAATGTAGGAAATAATTAGTATGTTGTACTTAATATACAAGATGGAAATGAAAGAAAACACTTTGGAGATTTTTCGTGAAAATCGCATCCAGTAAGTAACCGGCACGGGCATCCGCACAAAATTGTGCCTGCTGCACAACACACTCCATTACTGATGCCAGTATTTCCAACTGAATGTTAAGGATTTCTCTACGAATTTTGTCCTTTAGTTCCTGTAATGTCCTGGGTTTGTATGGTATACCATGTCTTTCAGGTAGCCTCAAAGAAAATGGATAATACCCATTGTGCGTTTTCATAATCCGATACAGTTGGTCTTGGAAATCTTCAGTTCATGGGCTCGCCATTTACAAGATTTATTCGGTGAGTGCACCATGTCTTCCTGGACAGCCGCAATGCTTGCTGCAGTTCTCACTGACCTCGGACGACCTGACCTTTTTGCATCCGCCATTGAACCAGTCTGTCGCCACGTGATCTTCGGAATTCATGCTGTGCACACACAACGCTGCAACCGTTTCGGAAGTACATCTCCACAATCGGTGCCCTCCTGAAAAGTCCACTTATCCATTATAAATTCAACCCTTAAGATTAACCTTCAACAGAAAAGCAAACAGTACATTGCCTTCAGAACAATTTACAATGCAAATAGTCATTACTTTTGGCAGACCTGTACATGGGCTAAGGCCCATAATAGAGCTCACACACACACACGGTCATACTGACAAGACAAACACTTTAAACAGCCACTGAGCTTGGGGGAAAGTGCCGTCACTTCCCAGGATACTCGGTACCAGCGACGTCATAACAATCGCGCCGCTTTTCTCACCGTACTCAGCGGGGCATTTCCTCAGGAGGAATTTATTCCTCCCAATGGATGCCAACCGATGGGAATTGTCCGTGCTCAATCCTTTTCAAAGAAGGAAGCGGCACGTACCATTTTAAAAAAGTATTCACCACCAATATGACTTGATCTGGTCCAAACTGGGTGGGAGTTTTTTAGGAGACACCATTTCCTTACTGAATGGCGTTTGTCCCCATGGGAGCTCATCCGCCCTTTGCCAGGCTTCTCTTTTGGTGCTTTTGGAGAAAAGCCAGTGAGGGGTGTCGGTTTAGTTGCCGCCAACCCGACCATGCGGCAGGTAGCACTGGGTTACATGTTACCAGTGGCAGGTCCCAAAAGACTGATCTGATGACAAAGATGGTGAAATATTTGCCCATTCTTCACGTTAAAATGTCTCTAGTTCTGCCAAGTTTCATGGGGATTGTTGATGAACTGCAATCCTCAAGTCTTGCCATAAATGTTAAATTGCGTTCAGCTCAGGACTTTTGGCCACTCAAGAACATTTATTTTCTTCTTTTTTCAGCCACTCCTGTGTGGCTTTAGCTTTGTGCTTCGGATCATTGTCCTGCTTAAATATGAATCTCCTACCCAGTTTCAGATTCACGGATGACTTGAGCAAGTTTTCATCAACAATTCCCCTGTACTTTCTCTGTCCATTGTACCTTCTATCTCGACAAGCTTACCAGTCCCTGTTGATGAAAAGCATCCCCATAACATGATGCTGCCACCAGCATGCTTGACAGTAGGGATGGTGTTGATTGGGTGATGTGCATTTCGGCTTGCACCAGACGTAACGTCTTGCATTTAGACCAAAAAGTTCAATTTCTGTCTCGTCTCACCACAACTTTTCTGTCGCATGCCTGCAGTATCATCGTTGTTTTTTTGCAAACGCCATATGAGCTTTTCGATCCGTCTTTTTCAGTAACGGCTTCTTTCTTACAACCTGTCCAATATCCATAGAGGCCAGCTTTGAGAAGGGAATGAGATATTTCTGATTGATGAACACTGACCCCATCTCAGACGAAGAACCTTGCAGATCTTTCAGTCATTGTTGGATTTACAGAGACATCCCAAACCAGTTTCCTGCTTGTCTGGCTGCTGTTTGGTTGGGCGACCTGATCTGGGTAGAGCCTGGGTGGTACAATATGTCTTCAACTTCTTAATGATGTATTTCACCGTACTCAAAGGGAGAATGAGTGACTTTGAAATCTTCTTATAACTCTCTCCTGAACGATGCTTCACCATTTGTCTGACTCCTTTGGAAACCTCCTTGGTCTTCATGTTTGCCTTGCTGGGTTGACCAAGTGAGTTCCACCTTCAAACTCCATAGATAAGTGGGGGAGCTTACTTTTTAGGTTAACCCACTGATTACATGCAGGTGCAACCTATTACACTTATTTTGTAACTTTTCAAACAAATAATTTGCTCCTGAAGTGATTTCAGGTTAATTAGGCAAAGGGTTTAAATGCTTTGCAACTGAATCATATGATTTTTCTCTGTTAATCGAACTTATTCACATTTTATCTGCATCTTTTAGCTTTATCACTTTGGAGTCGTTTGTGGATTTTGTGGATTTTGGAAGGTTTACCAGAGGGGGTACGAGCAGAAACCTGGGAGGGATTAGGGGGGCAACATGGAAAGGGAAGAGGGTGCACGACCACAAAGGAGGCTGCAGAAAACAGACTAATGACCTGTCTGAGGTGTGAAAATGATAGGCCCATAGACTCAGCTTCATCACGGGAGATTGTAATAATCTTAAAGACCTTGGTTTCCACAACGTCAAGCTGAGCAAGATGCGAGTCAGGGGAGCCAGCCCAAAGTAGAGAGCAGTACTCCATGAAGCTGCGGATGAAGGCCTTGGTGTTCAGGTGTGCCAAAAGACGGACTTTGTATGATGCAGGTTGCCCAGTAGGTGGCTGGATTTGGAGGCCAATTTTGAAAATGTGGTTTGCCCAAGAAAGGTCATGGCTGATGGTGAGACCCAGGAGTTTAAATGACTGAACTTCCTCAAGAGGATTGATCAGAAAGTAGATGGCGGGGCCAATTGTTTGAAAATGTCTAACTGTTTGATCAGCTAAAAAAATGCCTAATTGTTTGATCAACTAAAAAAAATGCCTAATTGTTTGATCAGCTAAAACATGTACAATTGTTTGATCAGCTAAAAAAATGCCTAATTGTTTGATCAACTAAAAAAAATGCCTAATTGTTTGATCAGCTAAAACATATCCAATTGTTTGATCAGCTAAAAAAATGCCTAATTGTTTGATCAGCTAAAACATGTACAATTGTTTGATCAGCTAAAAAATGCCTAATTGTTTGATCAGCTAAAAAATGCCTAATTGTTTGATCAGCTAAAAAATGCATAATTGTTTGATCACCTAAAAAATGCATAATTGTTTGATCAGCTAAAAAATGCCTAATTGTTTGATCAGCTAAAAAATGCCTAATTGTTTGATCAGCTAAAAAAATGCCTAATTGTTTGATCAACTAAAAAATGCCTAATTGTTTGATCAGCTAAAAAATGCCTAATTGTTTGATCACCTAAAAAATGCCTAATTGTTTGATCAGCTAAAAAAATGCCTAATTGTTTGATCAGCTAAAAAATGCATAATTGTTTGATCAGCTAAAAAATGCATAATTGTTTGATCAGCTAAAAAATGCCTAATTGTTTGATCACCTAAAAAATGCCTAATTGTTTGATCAGCTAAAAAATGCCTAATTGTTTGATCAGCTAAAAAATGCATAATTGTTTGATCAGCTAAAAAATGCCTAATTGTTTGATCAGCTAAAAAATGCCTAATTGTTTGATCAGCTAAAAAATGCATAATTGTTTGATCAGCTAAAAAATGCCTAATTGTTTGATCAGCTAAAAAATGCCTAATTGTTTGATCAGCTAAAAAATGCGTAATTGTTTGATCAGCTAAAAAATGCCTAATTGTTTGATCAGCTAAAAAATGCCTAATTGTTTGATCAACTAAAAAATGCCTAATTGTTTGATCAGCTAAAAAATGCCTAATTGTTTGATCACCTAAAAAATGCCTAATTGTTTGATCAGCTAAAAAAAATGCCTAATTGTTTGATCAGCTAAAAAATGCATAATTGTTTGATCAACTAAAAAATGCATAATTGTTTGATCAGCTAAAAAATGCCTAATTGTTTGATCACCTAAAAAATGCCTAATTGTTTGATCAGCTAAAAAATGCCTAATTGTTTGATCAGCTAAAAAATGCATAATTGTTTGATCACCTAAAAAATGCATAATTGTTTGATCAGCTAAAAAATGCATAATTGTTTGATCACCGAAAAAATGCCTAATTGTTTGATCAGCTAAAAAAAAAAAGCCGAATTGTTTGATCAGCTAAAAAAATGCCTAATTGTTTGATCAACTAAAAAAAATGCCTAATTGTTTGATCAGCTAAAACATATCCAATTGTTTGATCAGCTAAAAAAATGCCTAATTGTTTGATCAGCTAAAACATGTACAATTGTTTGATCAGCTAAAAAATGCCTAATTGTTTGATCAGCTAAAAAATGCCTAATTGTTTGATCAGCTAAAAAATGCATAATTGTTTGATCACCTAAAAAATGCATAATTGTTTGATCAGCTAAAAAATGCCTAATTGTTTGATCAGCTAAAAAATGCCTAATTGTTTGATCAGCTAAAAAAATGCCTAATTGTTTGATCAACTAAAAAATGCCTAATTGTTTGATCAGCTAAAAAATGCCTAATTGTTTGATCACCTAAAAAATGCCTAATTGTTTGATCAGCTAAAAAAATGCCTAATTGTTTGATCAGCTAAAAAATGCATAATTGTTTGATCAGCTAAAAAATGCATAATTGTTTGATCAGCTAAAAAATGCCTAATTGTTTGATCACCTAAAAAATGCCTAATTGTTTGATCAGCTAAAAAATGCCTAATTGTTTGATCAGCTAAAAAATGCATAATTGTTTGATCAGCTAAAAAATGCCTAATTGTTTGATCAGCTAAAAAATGCCTAATTGTTTGATCAGCTAAAAAATGCATAATTGTTTGATCAGCTAAAAAATGCCTAATTGTTTGATCAGCTAAAAAATGCCTAATTGTTTGATCAGCTAAAAAATGCGTAATTGTTTGATCAGCTAAAAAATGCCTAATTGTTTGATCAGCTAAAAAATGCCTAATTGTTTGATCAACTAAAAAATGCCTAATTGTTTGATCAGCTAAAAAATGCCTAATTGTTTGATCACCTAAAAAATGCCTAATTGTTTGATCAGCTAAAAAAAATGCCTAATTGTTTGATCAGCTAAAAAATGCATAATTGTTTGATCAACTAAAAAATGCATAATTGTTTGATCAGCTAAAAAATGCCTAATTGTTTGATCACCTAAAAAATGCCTAATTGTTTGATCAGCTAAAAAATGCCTAATTGTTTGATCAGCTAAAAAATGCATAATTGTTTGATCACCTAAAAAATGCATAATTGTTTGATCAGCTAAAAAATGCATAATTGTTTGATCACCGAAAAAATGCCTAATTGTTTGATCAGCTAAAAAAAAAAAGCCGAATTGTTTGATCAGCTAAAAAAAAAAAGCCGAATTGTTTGATCAGCTAAAAAATGCCTAATTGTTTGATCAGCTAAAAAATGCCTAATTGTTTGATCAGCTAAAAAATGCATAATTGTTTGATCACCGAAAAAATGCCTAATTGTTTGATCAGCTAAAAAAAAAAGCCTAATTGTTTGATCAGCTAAAAAATGCCTAATTGTTTGATCAGCTAAAAAATGCCTAATTGTTTGATCAGCTAAAAAATGCCTAATTGTTTGATCAGCTAAAAAAAAAAAAGCCTAATTGTTTGATCAGCTAAAAAAAAAAGCCTAATTGTTTGATCAGCTAAAAAAAAAAGCCTAATTGTTTGATCAGCTAAATATTGTGAGGTCTGCGGTTGATGAAAACCCTCCTTGGATGGATAGCCGATTGGTTTTACTCCGAGGCGAATTCCCAAAATTGGCGGGAAGGCCGTTGTGCGCGGGTGAAGGAACCAGGTTGCTTACCTGCACGAATGAGAGCCACGGCGTTTTATCCAAAACCCAACACTGTGCAAACAAGACACGACAAATGAAATGCAGCAATAATAATGGTTTAATAAAAATTAACCATGGAATGAAAGGTGAGGTAAATTTAATATCCTAATTGAGGTACCTCCATATGCAGATTCAAAAACAGACAGGGGCATGACTAAAGAAAATAAAATAATGTTTAAGCCGGCTGGTACTCAGCTCTGGTGCGCAACAAGGACTTTGAGGAGCTCGGTGGTTGTCGTACCCGAGTCACCACGCGGGAAGCGCACAAGATGGCGTGGAGTCATGCCCGTAGCCAGCGGCCGGCGTGAGGCAAGCAGACAGGACAGCCTCCTTCAGTCTACTTATGACCTCTGTCTCCGAAGAGCACCACCGCCAACAACACCCCCCTCCAACGTTCCAAAGGTTCTCTGAGCTCCAAACCATCCTCCCCAAAAAGCGCACACGAGCTAGCCACAGCCGAGAGCCAGATACAAAAGCCGACCAATCATGCACTTCGGGGACGGAGCCTCACGGCCCTCTTGACGGCCCACTGATTCTCCGCCACATTTTCCTTCGTCGGTTGGTGGGGCGGGGTTAATTGTCTATTACGATTCCTTGGAGGTGGGGTGTATTTGTCGATCATAATCTCCGGATCCTGTGGTCGGGTTTCTGTCGGCATTTATGCAGGTAGTTGTGGTTTAATTGAGGGATAGTGATTGTAAAAACATAGGGGAAATCACAGAAGGAAATCACATACTGGGGAGTTTAATCTTAAACCCTAAGCAGAGCGAATTAGCATGTCTTCACACTGCCCCCCCCTCCCCCCCATGTGAAGAACACATAAACAACCTTAAGCTCACAGTTTTTCTACTTACATACATCAAGATTGGCTTCCTACTAGCATGTGGTCTATGCTACCCTATACGATTCTATCTCCACTATGGTATGTTGTCACCTACCCACACAAACGTAACAATATGTATAATTGTTTGACTCGCTAAAAATGTCTAATTTAGTCAGGTTCACTATGTTAACAAATATAATTTCGTTCAAAATTTTGGGAGATTAGCAAACCTGTACATTTTTGGAATCATCACAGCATGGAGAATCTGAAAATCAATGTTGGCATTTGCACAGACACAGATTTTGGATTATCAAAATGGCCGCCATAAAATACATATTTTGCACTATCTCGCTTCTATTCAACCTAGAAACTTAATTAAATATGCTAATCCTATGTTTTCTGGGTCAAGGAATCCAATAAAGGCCTCAAAATAGTGCTCAGGATTACAGAAAAGCGACAAACAAAGGTAATTGAAAACCATTATCTTTATATTTGTGATATAACTATTACATAATACATGATATTGCAAGTCCTTTGAAGTTATAGGTATGGGTTTATAAAGCAAGAAAGCAGCCTTGCTCGTATCAGATTGAACTACAAGTCCTATATACAGGATCTACTAGGTCTATACCGTTCAGGAATATGCTTTTACAGATCTTCATCATTGTCCTGAGTGTCATTTTCGCAAAGGTGTCTCCGCAAATGCCAACATTAATTTTTGGATTCCTCATGCTGTGAATATTCCAAAAATGTATAGTTTTGCTAATCTACCAAAATTTTGAACGAAAAAACATAGTGAGCCTGACTAATTGTTTGACCAATTTTACATTTAGTACGGCAGATAGGTGAAATATTTAGGAGATTTGTGCCTTTGATGATACAAGCACGAAAGGTGGCACACAGAGTATGCCCTAAGGAAGATATTTGGCTATAGGGCCATCACAGATTTGTCCTGTGACAACAATGGCGGCCATTTTATAAAAAAAGGACAAATCTGCGATGGCCCTACAGCCAAATATCATTCTTAGGATTCTGACTGTGTCAAAGGCACAATTCCTGCACCTATCTGCCATACTAATTGTGATGCTAGTCAAACTAAACTCACGGCAGGGATTTTCTCTTACAAGACTGGTTTGGTGGGTTCACTGTTACATTACACACACCCCAAGATAAATTGTGTAAATAAAAACGAGGTATTTTGTCTCAGGATTTAAACAAAGATCATAGTTGTATCTTGTGTTGTTATGCTGGTTCAACGCAACTTTGCTCCTGCAAACTTAGATAATTTTACTTTGCAATTTACTTTGTTTTTTTTTAATATGAGGGTGAGACTCGTGAAAGCTGGAACATAGCGGAAAGGGGGTCAGGGACACCTCACCAACATGGTAGAGGGATACCTGGGGGAGGAATGGGAGCAAGGGGAGGGGAAGGTCACATAAGGTGAACAAGCTGTGCACAATCTCAAACACAGTTTTAAAAAAAAGGGAAAAGCTGAGCGTGAAATGGGACAAGAAATGAGGTTGAGAGGGGAGGGGTGGGAGCATCATAACTGAGGGAGGGGGTGGGCGGGTTAGAAACACCGTAACTAATGGGGGTGGCCTGGTGGGTGGGGTTAGAAACACCAAAACTGAGGGGGGTTGGAATACCATAACTGAGAGGGGTGAGGGGAGGAGTTGGGAATACCACAAACTGATGGGGCGGGGGGGGGGGGGTAATACCATAACTGATGGGGGGGGGGGGGTTGGGAATACCTTAACGCATAACTGATGGGGGGGGCGGGGGGGGGTTTGGGAATATCATAACTGATGGGAGTGGGGGGGTGGGATTAATAACAGCACCACTGAGTGGAGGTGGGGTGAAAATGCAACAACTGAGAGGGGGCGGGGTGAAAATGCAACAACTAAGAGGGGGCGGGGTGAAAATGCAACAACTAAGAGGGGGCGGGGTGGAAATACCGCAACTGAAAGGGGGGCGGGGTGGAAATACCGCAACTGAGAGGGGGCGGGGTTGAAAATACCGCAACTGAAAGGGGGCGGGGTGGAAATACCGCAACTGAAAGGGGGCGGGGACAGACTGCGGTGTGATGGTTCGAACGAATGAATTTATTGACTTGTGCCCCTTTCAGAGCGTGAGAATAAAGAATACAAGCGTCCACAAAACGGGTGACGTCTGGTTACACAGGACCAGATAGAATACATTTTAAACACAACTGAGCATAAGAAAATTCCTCCATGACAGCAATGAAATTAACAAGTTATTCGATCTCAGAAGATCAACCGGTTATTTGAGGGTGTGTGTATATGTGTCTGGGCGGTTGGCGGTTCACACCCGACATAACAATTGTAACAAACACTTTGAGTCATTTCAAAGATTAACTGGAAAATAGAATTTGACACGACTGTGCTTCCGCCCACATTAGATGACCACTCGCTGGTGTGTTTGATCTCAATTAAAGGGACGCAATCATGAAATGTTTTGAAGAGATATATTTTAGAGAATGACCTCCATGGCACATGAGCACAAAAAAGCAATTTGGAGAATAATAAGCCGGATAATCGTGTTTTAAAATCGGACTATTTTCACTTCCGTTATGTAAATGAGTTACTTCCGTGGATTCGCGTGACGTCATGGGTAAAAGCTAACACCTTGACCATGAAAAGATGCACAGACATAAAACATGCAATGAGGGAGCGGGAGACGAGAGGAGGGGAGAGGGAAGCACACAAGCACAACAACAGGAGAGAACAGGGACGTCGGTAGATCTGTGGAAGGGGGTTGGAGGAGGGGTGGGGAAGGAGGGGGAGGGGTGGGGGAGGAAGGAGCGGTACACGGTACAAAGCAAATGACCACTTCTAGGAATTTCAGGAAAGAAGTTGGGGATTGAAAGAGGCGGATTTGGGGCGTTTTAACGGGGGTAGAAAAGATCAAGGTTTTGGATGGGGGTAAAGATCAAGGCTGACGGTGTCGATGTTTGCAGACAAACAGTCAAACAATTAGACACCATAAGATATGGTGGTGAACAGCTGTTTTGAAGACCTGGAGGGAGGAGAGGGGTTGCGAGGGTGTGGGAGTTTGCTCCAGAGGTGGGAAAAAAGAGGAATGAAAGAGTGAAGGTGAGCAGCGAGTCTTGATTTTGGCAGTTTCACCATACGATGGTTGCTGGCAGATATTGTGCGTCCTGCAGGAATACTTGGGGGGCAAAGCACAGACAGAGCAGGGGGAGCTAGGCCAGAGAGGAGTCGGTAGAAGACAGAAAGTCCACCAACCTGCCTGCGGTGAGAGAGAGAAAGGCCCTCAGAATCGACTTCATCGTGGGAGATGCCAATGATTCTGAAAGCTTTTGTTTCGACCGCTTGAAGCCGAGCTCGGTGTGAGGCAGGAGCACCAGCCCAGAGGGGGGAACAGTATTCCATTGAGATGTGGATGAAAGCCTTGTATGTGGTGAGGACCTCAGGTGTGGAAAGGAAGGACCTCGCACGATGGAGGATGCCCCGTCGGCGACTGGCTTTGGATGCCAGCTTGGAAATGTGGTTTTCCCAGGAAAGATCATGGCAAATAGTGAGACCCAAAAACATGAGTGACAGAACTTCTTCAAGAAGATTGTTCAGAAAGTAGATGGGAGGGTTGTCCAGTAGGTATTTTCGGAGAGACAAGGTGAGCGTGTGTGATTTGTCAGGATTGAAGGACATGTTCCACTTGTTCACCAGTCTGTGATTTTGTCCAGGTCTGCAGAGAGAGGAGGCTGCGGACTGCCGATCTGAGGGATGAGGAATGGAACGGCAGAGAGTGGAGTCATCAACAAAGAGATAGAGAGGATTTTCAAGAGAGTCATTGTGGATTCAATAAATGGTATACAGTATTCCCATATGCTGGTCAAGTTTATTGTGACGTACGGACTCAATGCAGATGCAGTGAACCAATATAGCAATTTTTGGCAAAACAGTAGGACTAATTGGTCTGTCAGCGAAGTGACAGGTAGGCTCTGCTGGTATTCTAGTAATACAGATGACCACTTGCAGAATATCTCTGAGCTTGGGTCACATGGGCCTGGCTTGGGTGTGGCTTCAAATCAACAGGTAACTCTCACCCAATAAGTGTCGGTACAGCATCGTGTTTCAGCAATTTCCGAGGCTTGTTTCCCAGGTAGTGAGTCTGTCGATCAAATACGAACGCTGACGGCTCAAGTGGTCTTCACAAACAACATGATGTTTTGAATGAACATACTTTTTGATGTTGAATTTGGTTGATCCTCGATTTTCAACCACAAAGCACAAGGTCGTTGATGATCATTTATTTGGTCAGGGAAACAAAAAACGACCTGAGTTCTGTGGCCAAACTTCTCTACGATTCAAACAGTTAAAAACTTGGCACATTGACATCTTGAACGCCAGAATAACCTGTGATGAAACGCAGACGTACACATCCGTCAATGAGTTGTGCACCCGTGACGTCATGTGAATAGACAGAAGTAGCTCATTTGCATAACGGAAGTGAAAATACTCCGATTTTAAAACACCATTATCCAGCTTATTATTCTCCAATTTTTTTATTTTGTGCTAACATGTGTCAGGGATATCAATATCATCCTCTAAAACATATCTCTTCAAAAAATGTCATGATTGTGCCACTTTGAGGTTAAGGAAATACTTAGGAGCCATTGCTATTGCAGGCAACCAATCAGATTGGACAAAGGAAGAGGTGTCCGAAAGGAAGAACAGGTGATTTAAATGACGCTTATTATATGTTGGGGGGGGGGGGGGGGACATGAGAGAGAGAGAAAGAGAAATATAGATTAGATGCTCCCTTGAGTTTAAGGAAGGATTTAAGGAAAAACTTAAGGAATATTCGTATATGCAACTATCCTCAACTTAAGGATGTCCTTAAGGGAATATTTAAGTAAGTCCTCAAATCTTTCCTTAAGGATGCTTCGGCAACCTGGACAGTGTCCTCATTGATGCAACAGCCACAAAGCATAAAATAACATTGAGCCTTGTATTTGCTTGTCTCCAAAGTCTCGGCTCATGGGAAGAACAAGCCTTCACTCGCTTTTCAACCTTCGCCTCCGAACGAGAGGTGGGCCGCAATGTGCTGTTCTATCCAAGTAAGGCATTGTGTGGCCTGCACCCAGGACCTGCCCGGGCCAAGTGCTCCAAAATCCTGGTATAATCGATTCCAGTACCTTGTAAGTTGTAACAGAATAGTACAAGCAGTACATTTCAAATTATTAATAAAAATTACACATACATATAAAAACTAGATCTGGTATTCATAGAATACTTACCCAGCGCAGTCAACTTTGTGCGAGCCAACTCTTCTGTTTTTTAATGAAACAGAAAACCAAACACGACATTGGAGTCATTAGAAGGAACCCGAATAAGCAGAGAGTCAAAAATGGAGTCATCAGGAGGAACCTAGATAGGATTCTGGTTTCAGCTGCTCCTCCACAGCCCTCAAACCCATCCAGGTGCAGCCAAGTGAACCTTCCAGAAAAATCTAAATAATTCACTTCTCCTTGGACAGATATATGAAGAAAGAGAGAATGAAAGAACAAGTAAGAATTAGAATGAATAAAGAGAAATGTGAAAAAGTTTAAAGAAACGTTTTTTCAAAATTTGATCCAATATGGCTGCCAGACCACGTGACTGATGACATCATCAATTTACATTCTCCGATATAATTGTTGCATAGTTGACGATCACGAAATTTCAAACTGATCGGACTAAGCATTGTACTTGTCAAATTATGACGTCATAATTAAGGCACCAATGATGTCATTGTTAATTCTTATTCCCATGCAGAGTGTGTTAGAATGAGCCATGTTTCAATTTTTTCCATGGAGTGATTTCGGAGATGTAGATGTGAAGTTTTTTCCAAGATGGCGCCCATATCACGTGACCTATGACGTCATAATTATCACTAAAAAATATAAAGGAGAGTGTCAATGAATAGCTCCTATGGTGACTAATAAAACATTATCTCCTATGGTGAAGATTTTATGTCAATCGGACCAACGATGGCCGAGAAAATGAATTTTAACTAGAACAATGCGACTGTCACTAATATGCCTCCGCGTAGGCCATGCCCGTGATAATGGGTAGATGCCCTTATAGACTGCCAGGTGTTCCAATTTTTCATTTCATTTCGTGACCTGAAAATCCGGTGGGCATCAAATTGGCATGATAATATAGAAAAAAGTAAGAAATAATGTTCATGACTTTTCACAAGTCAGATTCTGGTACGTTAGTCTGTAATATAATGTTGAAATGTATAATTTTATTTCCAAAATCTCCGTTTAGCCTCGAACGCATTTCGATGTATTGACCAATGAGGATCGCGCTTATTCGCGCTACGAACGATGTCTGGGCGTCCGGCTGCGAGTAAACAAAATGGCGGCCTCCAGTAGCAGCGACGGTGACGAGGGTGGGAGCGAGAAACGCTGTTATATGTGCATTTCTCCGGCCAAAAGATCAAGTTTAATACCTTTTAGTGATATAACATGGCCGCGATATTTGCAATTTGTTCTTACGTGGCAGAATTTAGAAGGTGATCAAGCTGAAATTGCGAGAAATTTCGTGAAGAACCACGCTGACGAATTCGGCGAACGTGGCAACAGTATGGTAACAATACCTGCTATAGCTATACCGCATGATGCAGCGTTTCATCAAGTGTGTTATTCGCGATTTACCGATAAACAACGAGTGAGCAGGGTGCAAGGCAGCATGAAAAAGAGAGAAGAAAATGCAGCCAATACTGGTAGGTTGAATAACTTGAATAATAAATCATGACAATGCTTCAAAACTTAGTTTGATTTTTTTTTTGTGAGGTATATGTAAAATGATTTTGTGTGTCGTCGAACGATTTTGAATTGAAGGAACTGTCCAATATTTATGCAAGGAGGTTGGGCCGAGGTGAAACAAATACATTTTTAAAAGGAAGTCTGAGGAAGGGGGGGGGGGGGGGGGGGTAGGGAATCTAGTCGGGCTAACCATGACTTGAGGTCTAGACATTTTAAACTCACATAATTTTAATTGTTTTCTTTTATGTGTATTTATTGCAGCTTCAACATGCAATGACATCAACGTCAACATTGACAAGGTGCATAAAGGCCCACAACCAGTCAAGAAACGTGCTCTACGCTCCAGCTTAGGCAAGCCCAAATGTTCAGCCAGATCCCAATATGTGTTGCCTAATATATGCATCCTTTGTCAGAAAGAGAGAACAATCAATACAGGCAAAAGGGGCCGAAGAAAAGAGCCTCTAACAAGGTGCTCAACAATTGAGGCACCAAGACTGCAGCAAGCCGCTAAAGACAACAACAATACAAACCTGCTGCTTCAAATTCAAGACCGCGATTGTGTTGCGATAGAGGTAAAATACCATGGTCGCTGCTACAAGGAGTATACCCGGTATTTAGGCAAGCTAGCAACAACACCTAATGCAGAGCAACAAGGAGACTCCAACTACTCAGAAGCATACACATTATTTTGTGCAACAGTCAAGGATCTTATAATAGACAACAAGGAAATCTACAGACTGAAACGACTTAATGACATGTTCATGAAACAAATCAAAGCAACACATGGAATAGAATCAAACTACAAAAGTGGCTTTCTCAAGACAAGACTGATGAAAACATTTCCACAACTATGCTTTCTAACCCCGTATATGCGCTGCCAAGGACACCTTGTGTATGTTAATGACATCTCCACTGAAGTGCTGGTTGAAGAAAAGAAAGTGTTGCAAGAAACCATGCATGGTTCAGGTGATGACACAACAGAGACAGAACAAACATCCGACTCTGAACCAACCCCACCAAAGCAACCTGGGTATACTGAGAATAACCTTAGAGAACACTACTTCACTGCGCTACAATTGAGAAATGCAATAGATGAGATCAAGCCAAATATGCCATGGCCCCCAACCTCTGAGCACCTGACAACAAATGCCGCAGAAGCAATTGTACCTGCCTGTCTCTATAACTTTATTGCATGGATGGTGGGAGTGTCAGACGAACCTGATTCTGATGAGTTTGTAAAGATAGAATCTACAATACATAGAAGAATTCTCACAATTGCACAGGACATCATATACCTCCAATCAAAGGGAAGGAAACAGATGCCCAAACATTTGTCACTTGCAATGACAGTACGTCATCTCTCAGATTCAGCCCAATTAATCAGCCTACTGAACGGGTTTGGTTACTGCGTCTCAAACTCTGTCGTCTTAAATCATGACACTGCACTGGCTAACCAAGAACTACATCGTGGAGAGGATGCTCTTCCATCAATCATTCAGGCGGGCAAGCATGTCACACTCGTATGGGACAATAATGACTTCGGGGAGGAGACATTGTCTGGGCGCGGAACAACGCACAATACCAATGGGATTATAATACAGCGACCAAGTCAATCCCATGAAGTAGTACAACCAGCACCAGTCACTACAGTTAAGAGGACGCGGGAGAGATCGATGCAGCCACCTGCAGTGAACCTTGCCACATATTATGGAGGGAAAAACGAAGGACCCGCTCCATTCGCAACCAGCGTTCCAATGGATCGAGCAACGTACTTCCCATTACTCCAGCACCCTAAGACGATAGACCTAGCATACCACATCACCAAGTACAAGATTGACGGGACTCTGCCATCTTGGACAGGATTCAACCAACTACTGTCTTGTGTTGAAGTTCCACCAAAGAGCGTGATAGGGTATCTCCCTGTCATTGATGCCACTCCGACTGAAATGAATACGGTACTAACAATACTGCAGAGAAGTGTTCAGATCGCCGACAAGTTACAGTTGGAAGCAGTCGTCATTGCCGTTGACCAAGCCATCTATTGCAAGGCACAGCTCATTAGATGGAAGAATGCACAGTTCATGAAGACACTGGTAATTCGCCTTGGGGCATTCCACACTGCAATGTCCTTTCTTGGCTGTATTGGAAAGAGATTTCGAGATGGTGGTCTCCAAGACATCCTGGTTGAGTCAGAGATTGTTGCAGTGGGGTCTGTGAATGGAGTGTTCAGCGGCAAGCATGACAACAGGGCAGTTCGAGCCCATAAGCTGATGTCAGACGCGATGCAGCAGATGCTCCTGGATGCATATTTTGAATCTATTCCAGAACATGAAGCGGGTAGAGTGAAGGAACTTTTGTCAAACTTAGCTGAAGCTTTCCCACATCCAAACTACCATGTCATTCTCAACAGTGACAAGTTCAAAGACTTCAAAACCTCCTTTGACAAATTCTTAGAAGCAAGTGACACCAAACCAACATTTCGCTTCTGGAGTTCATACATTGAGACGGTGGAGCTTCTCTAGCCCATCTCGAGTTTATCATGACGTCAATGCGCACTGGTTCGCTTGTACGCTGCGTAATTGTCTTTGATGGGTTAAAATATCACCCCTTACACACTTATTGGACCTATTAACAGTTTCAAAATAGCATTGGTAAACCACCATGGATCGTAGTAGCAACACCAATCACAAATATTGTACAAAAATTTAAAATTATGCAGGTTTTAAGGTCCAAAAACATGACTTTCTGATAAATGCATCAACAGCATGTTATTTTACCAAGTCGTTAAAACAACATTTTTACTACTTTTGGGGGTCTGAATTAATAAATATTGCTGCCAAGACCAATGTGAACATGACATC
The DNA here is from genome assembly GCF_964187855.1 of Myxine glutinosa. Classification (NCBI taxonomy): domain Eukaryota; kingdom Metazoa; phylum Chordata; class Myxini; order Myxiniformes; family Myxinidae; genus Myxine; species Myxine glutinosa. Next base: position 363,311,068 of record NC_136261.1, on the reverse strand, counting down.
ATATAGTTTGTGTTGTTTTTTTACTGTGTAAATGGGTATTTCAAATGTAACATACAATTGGTGTATACTGGTGTTTTGGGGCAGCGGTTCTCGGTAACGTACCACGATATCGCTTGTGAAAAAAACAAGATGTTTTGGAGGTCATAAGGCTTCATCCCACACCCTTCTTGCCAAATCCCTAGGTTCAGGTCATGAAATCAAAAAAAATAATAGATATCCACCCTATGGCCCTGTGTCTATTACCCACTGTCCTAAAAATGAACAAATTTGGTTTCAATACCTTCAGCTGTTTTGAAGTATCACATTTTTACCACAGGACAGGTTTCACATTGACCGGTGAAGCGTTTTCAGGGAGAAAGGATTTTTTTTTAAATATCGGCTTTCAAGCTAATATGGCTTCCAAACAATGTTACATATGACATCAAAAATGTACACTCTGCATATGTATGGGTAGGGGATCACGTTTGTGAAGTTTCGTGTTGATTGGATAAGGTTCGTTTTTCTTTCCAAGATGGCTGCCAAATCACGTGACCTACAACATCATCATTTTCAAACGATATGAAACAGTGCTGTTAGATGATATTTGTAAAATTTCGCATCGATAGGGTGAGCACTTTCAGAGATATAATTATCTAATATTTTCCTTCAATCCAATATGGCTGCCAAACCATGTGACCTATGATGTCATAAATGTAATATTTCAACACAAATGGGCCATAGATCATGTGCATGCAATTTCAGATTTTTAGGTTAAGGAATTTGATTAAAACATTTATGGCTGGTATACCACTTCACCGATGATGTCATCATTATCATGATTGATTTCCCCATTGGGAGTACTCGACAATGTGCCAAGTTTCAAATGTTTCCATTCAGTGGTTTCCGAGAAATATTTTTAATCAATTATTTGCGTTTAATCAAAGATGGCTGCCATACCACCTGACCGATGACGTCACAATTATCATAAAAACATGCTACATGGGTGTCGCTCCGATCATGAAAGTTTTGTCTCAATCGGACATGTGGTTGCTGAGAAAAACGAGGTTTGGTATGGACTGACGGACGGACAACCCGAAAACATAACGCATCCGGCCACCTTCGGTGGCGGAGGCATAAAAATGCAGACGTGCACGTACGACATACATACGGACACACACGGTCTCTTAACCCCGATTTTCGCTTCGAGAGCGCACGGTAATTAATAAGAGTAGTCATTTCATGCATTATTGTTACTAGCAATTCCAACAATGTCGTGCTTTCACACGCCCTATGGGCGGGGCTCCAATTGGGAAGCCCAAATGAAAAGGCAAAATATCAGAAATTGAAG